>NC_016091.4:33540014-33560404 GCF_000004515.6 Glycine max
CTTCAAACCACAGCAACACAAAATCTAGGGGTCCAAAACCCCTCAATTCAATGGCTTTTCTAGGCTTGAAAGGTGGAATTTAGAATGAGGTAAATTTGAGGCAAACTCTCACCTCACACCAGTCCATAACATCCATTTAGACTTGTTCAAACTGGATTTACACCTAAAATCTCACCGAATCAAAATTTGACTCTTCAACACCCAAATTTGCCCTAGCAATGGCTCTTTGTTCACTTTGGTCATTTGTTTTTCTCTCTAGCTCAGCCTAACCTTTCTCACATGTTCTAAATGACATTTCAAGCTAGTATTAACTCACTCTAACCTCCATTTACCACGAAATTCAGACTTAGCCTTCCAACTCTCAAAGTCTCACTCTTTTTCCACTCATAACATCACATTCTCACTTTCTAACCTTGGGTTAGTTCTACCCTTTGTCTCTAACAGATTTCCATCAGCAATTTCAGCATATAAACATCACAAACATCATCACAAAAACCCTAAAACAGAATGGGTATGTCTAACTCATCCAAACATGGCGATTTCAACAAGTTTTCAGCAAATGCCTTCACAAATAATCATCACACAGCAGAAAACTAACAAAACCACCCATCATATCTCCCAAAACCCCATACCCACGAAATTTAAGGGAGAAAGAAGTCCACCCAAACCTGGATTTTCGAAGTCCCACTCGTAGCCACGCACTTCACGACCCCGAAAATGCCCTCCTTTCGCGATTTGGAGCAGAAACGGGCACCAAAGGTTGAAGCTTTGTGTGGAGCTTCAATGGAGAATGAGGGAGGAAGAAAAGCAACGTGAGGAAGAGAGAAAGCTGTCTGAAAAAAAATGAGGGCTGAGTGAAGAGAGAGAAAGGCTTTTTGGTTTTAAATAAAAAGGTTTTCCTCTTTTTCTATTATTTTATTCAAGCTCTGCCACATGTCCCTATTTGATTGGAGCAAAAAGGGCCCACTTTCTCTTTTTGACTGTGACCCATACTCAGTCACAAAAGTGAGAAAAATCTGACCTTTGAAACGCTAAAATCCTGCCTCGGTTTGCGTGCCATTTCTCTGGTTCCAGTTTCTCGCGTTTCTCTGCGTCCGCCGGGGCCAGTTTTCGAAAGCAAGCAATATATATATCAAAACGCTCAGAATAAAACCCCGAGCGTGATTCAGAGGTTGGTTTCGTTAACTTTTAAGTCGCACGCAAAACGATGATTTTTAACTAATTAATTAGGAATTAACCCATAACCTCCCAGTTATGGATTTCTCTCCCTTAATTAGTCTAACCCGCGTATCTTGCCCCTACTATTCCTACCCTTACCAAGAACATATAGGCATAGACACTGAATAATACTTATATATAATCATTCAAAATACATCGTTTCCAAAAATTCCGGGTAGAAATTTCCAGGGTGTTACAATACTCCCACCCTTTTAGGAATTTCGTCCCCGAAATTAACTACTCTATGAACAAACTTGGGTACAATTCTCTCATCCTATCCTCCAACTCCCATGTAGAATCACCCTCGTCGGTTCCCCACTGCACCTTCACCAATGCGATCTCCTTTCCTCTCAAAGACTTCATCCTTCGGTCAGTGATTTCCTGAGGTTGTGCTCTATAGGTGAGGTTATCCTTCACCTGTACCTCGTCCACTGCAAGTATATGTGATGGATCCGGGTTGTATCGTCTCAGCTGAGAGACATGGAACACAGGATGCAAATTCGATAAACTCGGAGGTAAGGCGATATGATAAGCTACAGGCCCAATCTTCTTCAAAATCTGATATGGACCTAGATACTTGGGTGTCAACTTCCTAGCCTTAAGAGCTCTTCCGACTCCGGTTACGGGAGAAACCTTCAAAAACACATGTTCTCCTTCCTGAAAATCTAGTGGCTTCCTCCTTCTATCATAGTAGCTCTTCTGCCTATCCTGAGATGCTTTTATCTTCCCTCGAATCAACCTCACTTGTTCATTAATCTGTTGTAACATTTCAGGTCCAAGAAGTACTGCTTCTCCATCATCGTACCAACAAATAGGAGTTTTGCACTTTCGTCCATATAAAGCTTCAAAAGGAGCCATACCAATACTGGCTTGGTAGCTATTGTTGTAAGTAAACTCAATCAATGGCAAACAATCCATCCAGCTACCTTGTTGCTCTATAATACACGCCCGAAGTAGATCCTCTAGAGTCTGAATGGTTCGTTCAGTCTGACCATCTGTTTGAGGATGATAAGCTGAACTAAGTTTCAGCTTTGTCCCCAAGGC
This sequence comes from Glycine max, assembly GCF_000004515.6. Taxonomy (NCBI): domain Eukaryota; kingdom Viridiplantae; phylum Streptophyta; class Magnoliopsida; order Fabales; family Fabaceae; genus Glycine; species Glycine max. Next base: position 33,542,277 of record NC_016091.4, read on the forward strand.
TTCATGTAGACTCGTCCAAAATCGCGAAGTGAACCTCGGATCCCTGTCAGATACAATACTAGAAGGAATTCCATGCAACCTTACAACTTCCTTGATGTACAACTCCACTAGCTTTTCTATTCTATACTTCATATTCACCGGAATAAAATGAGCAGATTTGGTGAGTCGATCTACTATGACCCACACGGCATCATGTCCACGACTAGTCTTGGGTAAACTAGATACAAAATCCATAGATATGCTCTCCCATTTCCATTCCGGAATCTCCAATGGCTTCAATTCTCCCGATGGTCGTTGGTGCTCAACCTTAGCCTTTTGACAGGTCAAACATCTTGCTACATATTCAGCTACATCTTTCTTCATGCCATGCCACCAAAAACTTCTCTTCAAATCTTGGTACATCTTAGTCATTCCAGGATGGAAACTAAGACGACTTTTATGTGCTTCCTCCAAAATCTGAACTTTCAATTCATCTAGAGATGGCACACATATCCTCCCCTTGAATCTAATTAACCCGGTTGTATCCTTCTCAAACTCCACACCCCTATCCCCCATTACATCTAACACCTTGCCTTGCAAAAACGGATCATCCCCTTGTGCCTCGCGTATGTGATCTACAAATTCATTGGTGATCTGCAATGCTCCCACAAATAAGCTCTTGGGTCGCACCTCAATTGCTAGATTCAAATCTCGGAACTCCTCTATCAATCTCTGCTCCAAACTCATCATAGTCGCAACATGTAAGGATTTCCGGCTTAGCGCATCGGCTACTACATTAGCCTTTCCTGGATGGTAGGAAAGTCCAAAATCATAATCCTTGAGGAACTCCATCCATCTTCGTTGTCTCATATTGAGTTCCTTCTGATCGAACAAGTATTTGAGACTCTTGTGATCACTGAAAACTTCAAAACGAGTACCGTACAAATAATGCCTCCAAATCTTTAAGGCAAAAACCACCGCTGCGAGTTCCAAGTCATGAGTCGGATAGTTAACTTCATGAGGACGTAATTGACGTGAAGCATACGCCACTACTCTTCCCTCTTGCATCAACACACATCCCAAGCCTTGCCCGCTTGCATCGCAATACACTTCAAATGTTCTCTTAGGGTCGGGCAAAATTAACACTGGAGCTGTCGTCAACCGCCTCTTCAACTCTTGGAAACTTTGCTCACACTTCTCATTCCAAACAAACTTCTCATTCTTACGAGTCAACTTAGTTAGGGGCAATGCCAATTTAGAAAATCCCTCAATGAACTTTCTATAATAGCCTGCCAACCCCAAGAAACTTCGAACCTCCGTTGGAGTTGTCGGTTGTTGCCACTCCATAACCGACTCCACCTTGTTTGGATCCACCGCAACCCCATCCTTAGAAATCACGTGCCCCAAGAACTGCACTTTCTCCAACCAAAAGTCACATTTTGACAATTTGGCGAACAACTTCCTATCCCTCAGGATATGCAACACAATCCTCAAGTGCTTCTCATGCTCCTCCTTATTCCTCGAATACACTAGGATATCATCAATGAACACAACCACGAACTGATCCAAGTAATCATGGAATATACGGTTCATATAGTCCATGAAAATGGCAGGAGCATTAGTCACTCCAAATGGCATGACTAAATACTCGTAGTGCCCATACCGAGTCCGAAACGCAGTCTTTGGGATATCTTCCTTCTTAACTCGGATTTGATGATACCCAGATCGTAGATCAATCTTCGAAAATACCGTCGCTCCCCTCAATTGGTCAATCAAATCATCTATCCTTGGTAGAGGATATTTGTTCTTGATAGTGACCTTGTTTAACTGCCGGTAGTCTACACACATCCTCATACTTCCATCCTTCTTTTTAACCAACAAGACCGGTGCTCCCCATGGTGATGCACTTGGACGAACAAATTGTTTGCTCAAAAGATCCTGCACTTGTGCCTTCACCTCTGCTAGTTCTACCGGAGACATTCTATAAGGCGCAATCGACACTGGATTCGCCCCAGGCACCAAGTCAATAATGAATTCCACTTCTCTCTCAGGTGGCAATTCACAAATATCATCCGGGAAAACTTCTGGAAATTCTGACACCACCGGTATACAACTAACTTCAGCGTCCTCTTCCACATACATAGAGAACAACACCATGTAAGTTCGAACATCTTCCGTTTCTTCGTTGGCCGCATCCTCTTTCAATGGTTCACGTGGAACTACATCTTCACCAAACACTAGCATCTTCTCCTTACAGTCTAGAAAGATATGGTTAGTAGATAACCAATCCATCCCCAAGATCACATCTAGATGAGCTAAAGGTAGGCAAATCAAGTCCGCCATAAAAGATCGACCCTCAACAATTATGGAACACTTCAAACACACCCGAGAGGTGGTTACAGGCTCGCTCGTCGGAGTAGACACCACCATATCATATGGTAACTCCGTCGCACATAACCCCAACCTCTCCACACATGCATGAGATATGAAAGAATGTGTGGCACCTGAATCATAAAGTACATCTAGTAGTTTATCAGCAATCAAACACTTACCCCGTATCAAATCGTCGGAGGCAGCCGCTTCTGTACCACTCATAGCAAATACCCGAGAGGGTACTTTTGGTCTTCCACCACTAATGTTGTTGTTGCTAACATTACCGCTCCTTGTGGAATTAGTGGGTCCACGATTGACGGTGTTGGAATTGGCAGTTACCGTCGGTCTCCCGGTCACCCTACATTCTCGAGCATAATGGCCCACCTTGCCACACACATAACAACGATTCTCCTGTGTCTGCTGGAGCTGTGGGCAATTCCTCTTAAGATGCGGTCCTCCACACTGAAAGCATTGTACCCCAGTCCCCCTTGACTGGCTCATGTTGGAGGCAGCCATAGGTTGCTTCCCCTTGTTGCTAGCATACGGCTTCATCCTCTTGTTACCATTCCCCCTAAAAGGATGGTTTCTCTGAGGTCCTCCAACACCCCTAGCTTGCCTCTCCTTCATCTTGTCCTCAAAAATCCTGCACTTTGTCACCAACTGATTAAAATCCGTGATCTGCATATAACTAACCGCCTGTTGGATCTCCAACCGAAGCCCATTCTCAAACTGAGCACATAAATCTTCCTCATTCCGAGCATCTTGGTATTGAGGCCAATACTGCAGAAGCTCATTAAACTTAGCCGTGTACTCCCCAACAGACATGTTTCCTTGCTTCAAATCCAGAAATTCCCTCGCCTTCCGCTTCCTGAGATCTCGCGGGAAGTAATTCTCCAGGAATTTGTCCTTGAAGGCATTCCAAGGAATCACGCCTCCAGGTGCAACAAACGAAGGTTTCACGAACTTCCACCAATTCTCGGCCTCCCCTTGGAGCATAAATGTCGCATAAAGAACCTTATGCTCCTCAAGGCAACCCATCGCCTCGAAAATCTTTTCCGTCTCAGCTAACCACAACCTAGCACCTTCTGGATCATAGTCTCCACTGAACTTTGGCGGGTGGTTCTTACGGAAAGCCATGAGTCCCCGATACTCCGCCGGTTCCACATCACGTTCCTGCACTAGAGTTTCCGCCCCGTAAGGTTCACATCACAAGGACATCACGGTTCTGATCCCTACCACGTCCTGCCATACCTATCCTGTAGGGAAACTATTAGCACCCAAGAAATCCTAATGAGAGAGTGTACCACACAGGCTATGACAGTTATAACAACATCCTTCTCTTTATACATACTCATACACACAACAACCCTATGAATCAGTCACACATCCATGCTCAAGACAATAAGGCAGAAATACACACAATGTGTGACTTAACGTCACTCCCCGAAACCTACATCCAAGTTTCAGAGATACACAGCATTCACACAGCAAGACCATAACAGGTTCACTAGAATCCAACTTTTGCTCTGATACCACCAATTGTGGCGTCCCCAAAATAATGACTGGTTCAATAGTAATGATTTAATTAACAAAACCATGGTATTTTTTTTTTCTTCTTCTTTTTCTTTTTCATTTCTTTCTCTTTTCACTAAAACAAGTTTTCGAAGGAAAATCCTCACTACAGAGTCCTGAATGGCCAGTTCACAACTCTGTTCGGAGTCATTTCTTTCTCACTGCTCATAATCTCTAAATTATTTTGCTTTTTCAAAAGAAAGAACGTACCAGTCATTACTTTAGGTCGTCACGTGAAAATAAAAGAATAAAATACGGTTGATAAACTCTTTTACAAATAAAGTTACTAACGCTTTCTTTTCAAAGAACAAGATCGATCATAAATGCATTCATCATTTAAAGCTGTCCAAAATATGGGAGTTTTACAAAATATATAGTGTCATCCAGAGCAAAGGTGTCCATAGTGGTGGCTTCAGCCACATGTATACAATCATCAAATGCCTATACATCAGGTCTACCCATACAAAAACAAAAGAGTAAACCTAACAGTTAGTCCTAGATACACCCACCCTCAAAATATACAAAACGAATCCAAAAAGCTGTCCACTAGGATGAAGAGCCTCCGCTAATCGCCATCTCCCTCGGGCCACTATCCTCCGTAGAGTCTGCCTCAGATGCCGACATGACTTCCTCGGGAGAATCCACCTCAAGAAGTGGATCCTCATCACCCTCTAGAAAGTCAAGGGCATCCACAGCAGGCTCAGGAGGTAGCTCCTCCAAGTCCTCCTCAGGGTCTTCCTCGGATGACGTTACCTCGATCACTTGAACGGGCTCCACTAGACGATATGGTGTAGGCGTGGGTAGTATCCACTCCACAGTGCGCTGAAGCGTCCGTGCAGGTTCATCTGGATGCACCAAAGAAGTAGCCGTGAATCGAATGGTGCCCCGAAATCGGCACCTCGTGTTGCCTTCGAGGGTCTCCCAAGCTCCCTCTAGGCACTCCATCTCTACTCGATCACGGATTAGCTGCGCCGCCATCACGATCTACAAGAAAGAAGAGAAAGGGGTAGACTCTTTCACAAGAATCTAACTGTGCTGCACACGATGCGTCTCATAAACACTACATGCAATAAAAGGGGTATTTTAAGGCTTTCCATCTCTGGTAATCGATTACACAGCCTTGGTAATCGATTACCAGAGGCTAAACTTGAATTACACAGCCTCAGGACATGAAATATGCAATAATACACTGTGTAATCGATTACACATGCCTGGTAATCGATTACCAGTGACCCATTCCTCTGTGTAATCGATTACACAGGCTGGTAATCGATTACCAGAGGCTCCCTAAGTGTAATCGATTACACAGGCTGGTAATCGATTACCAGAGGCTCCCTAAGTTTCCTGACTTCGTTTTCAAGCCTGGTAATCGATTACACCCCTTGGTAATCGATTACCAGAGACCATCTTAGCCCCCTGTCTTCATTTTTAAGCCTTGTAATCGATTACCCCCCCTTGGTAATCGATTACCAGAGGCCACAATCCACATATTACACAAAATTCACAGCTGGCCAGCCACCACAAGCCTCCTTGCTTTGTGGTCTTGTTTTCCTTTTATCTGTTGACTGCCAGGAGCTCGCCTGCTTAGGTACATCACAGGTTCTCACTGACCGACTATGCCCGGGTTGGGTCGGGATTGGTCAAGCTTGGTTTTGGGCAATAGCACCCCACCTGACGTCCCCAAGGTCTCCTGACCCCCGCGACATATCTCCAGGTACCACTCTGTGGTCAACAATAAAAGCAGGAAGTTTCACCCTTCAACACTTCCTCATCTCAAGCTTGTAGGATTATGGGGTACCCATCACATGTGGTACTAGGTGGCGGTCGGGCGATGGTGCACAACAAGTTTTCCACATCCACAATGCGCGCATAAACCCACCATCCCCTGTTGCCCACCTCCAACTGAGCTCACGTACTCCCACGTAGCCCATATCCTCGTTTCTCTCAACACCGGGTCCCCATCAATCCTCCCAAGCTTCCACAATATCCAAGCAAAACAACATTCACACAGCACAAGCTATCACAGCCAAGCAAAACAGAGCAAAGGCAGAAAACTCTGCCAAAACACCAACCAAAAATCACAGCTTTTCCCACTCAAAGACCCCAGTAACAATTCCTTCGATCCAATTCGTAAACCGTTGGATCGACTCCAAAATTTTACTGGAAGTCTATAGTGCATAAGCCTACATTTTGACCGTTGGGATCTACTAGCAAACATCCAGAACTCATTCTGCACTAGACTTTCCACAGCCAACCACACACAAGCATTTTTCTGCACTTGTGCAAAATTCTGCTGCACAATTTCACAGCAAAAATTCTGCATAAGTGCAGATTTCGAAAATCACCCTTCCTCTCATCCAATCTTGCCCAAATCAAATCCTACAAGTCCCAAATCATGTATCAAACATGTCTAAACCAAAGCCAAGCTTCAAACCACAGCAACACAAAATCTAGGTGTCCAAAACCCCTCAATTCAATGGCTTTTCTAGGCTTGAAAGGTGGAATTTAGAATGAGGTAAATTTGAGGCAAACTCTCACCTCACACCAGTCCATAACATCCATTTAGACTTGTTCAAACTGGATTTACACCTAAAATCTCACCGAATCAAAATTTGACTCTTCAACACCCAAATTTGCCCTAGCAATGGCTCTTTGTTCACTTTGGTCATTTGTTTTTCTCTCTAGCTCAGCCTAACCTTTCTCACATGTTCTAAATGACATTTCAAGCTAGTATTAACTCACTCTAACCTCCATTTACCACGAAATTCAGACTTAGCCTTCCAACTCTCAAAGTCTCACTCTTTTTCCACTCATAACATCACATTCTCACTTTCTAACCTTGGGTTAGTTCTACCCTTTGTCTCTAACAGATTTCCATCAGCAATTTCAGCATATAAACATCACAAACATCATCACAAAAACCCTAAAACAGAATGGGTATGTCTAACTCATCCAAACATGGCGATTTCAACAAGTTTTCAGCAAATGCCTTCACAAATAATCATCACACAGCAGAAAACTAACAAAACCACCCATCATATCTCCCAAAACCCCATACCCACGAAATTTAAGGGAGAAAGAAGTCCACCCAAACCTGGATTTTCGAAGTCCCACTCGTAGCCACGCACTTCACGACCCCGAAAATGCCCTCCTTTCGCGATTTGGAGCAGAAACGGGCACTAAAGGTTGAAGCTTTGTATGGAGCTTTAATGGAGAATGAGGGAGGAAGAAAAGCAACGTGAGGGAGAGAGAAAGCTGTCTGAAAAAAAAAAATGAGGGCTGAGTGAAGAGAGAGAAAGGCTTTTTGGTTTTAAATAAAAAGGTTTTCCTCTTTTTCTATTATTTTATTCAAGCTCTGCCACATGTCCCTATTTGATTGGAGCAAAAAGGGCCCACTTTCTCTTTTTGACTGTGACCCATACTCAGTCACAAAAGTGAGAAAAATCTGACCTTTGAAACGCTAAAATCCTGCCTCGGTTTGCGTGCCATTTCTCTGGTTCCAGTTTCTCGCGTTTCTCTGCGTCCGCCGGGGCCAGTTTTCGAAAGCAAGCAATATATATATCAAAACGCTCAGAATAAAACCCCGAGCGTGATTCAGAGGTTGGTTTCGTTAACTTTTAAGTCGCACGCAAAACGATGATTTTTAACTAATTAATTAGGAATTAACCCATAACCTCCCAGTTATGGATTTCTCTCCCTTAATTAGTCTAACCCGCGTATCTTGCCCCTACTATTCCTACCCTTACCAAGAACATATAGGCATAGACACTGAATAATACTTATATATAATCATTCAAAATACATCGTTTCCAAAAATTCCGGGTAGAAATTTCCAGGGTGTTACAGGTATTAGCACCTCTCACGTTTGTCCCAAAGGACAACAGCCTTATTTTTAGAATTGTGTGAAATTGTGTACCTAAACTTTTATTTCTTTTTATTTTTTGAGGTCGACAAAAGCGGGGCTCTTGCTCCTACGTATCCTCCATCGAGGAGGAAATCAGACCTACGTAGTTCTTTCTTAAGGGTGAATCAAGCGATTCTTTTTACTTGGAAGGTGGTCATTTTAAGGCGTTGGACCTTAAAAATGATCCATTTTACTTGGTAAGAAAAACTGAGGTATTGAACCTTAAAATCCTTTTTAGAGATTTTTTTGCGGACGAGCTTGACTTTGCGAGTTGATTTTAGCCTTAGTTCCACTTTAGTTATTAGTCAATTCAATTAAGAAAGAGAAATCCCAAAGAGAAACGTCCAATTGATTTTTTTGCTTTATTTTACTAAAAGATATTTTTTGATTATTATATTATTATTTTACCTCTTTTTGGTTTCCAACGTGGTTACGGCATGATCGAACGATCGGATTTCATTTTAACAGAAATTAACGGATATTACAAATCAAATGATCGGTGGAAATTTATTTTATTTTTTTATTAGGCAAGAAAATGACTTAAGTAAATGATTGAAGCACGTCAAAAGGGGGTACGGAAAGTAAATGAAACGAGAATAAAAGTACATGAAACAAATGAGGATTACCACGGGTACATAGAATGAATTGAAAAGTTCGATTACGGGAACTTACCGATTGAAGACCGAAGAACGATGAAGAACTGTTGAAAATCTTTGCGAAATCACCCACGGAAAAGTTACAGAAACGTTACGGAAGTGCCTCGGCTTGGATTTTCTTCACGGAAACAATTTTTCTCACTAATTTCAAGTGAATACGAAGTGCCAAGAAGGCTGAACCCCTTCCTTCTTCACTCCTCCCTCTATTTATAGGAAAATAAGGGAGGAGCTTGCCACCCAGCTCGCCCAGGCGAGCCAGGTTGCTTCCTCCAGAAGCAACCGCCTTCTGGAGGAAGAATCTGGAAGGCCCAAGTGGGCCTGGTTGATATTTGCACCCCCTTTTTTACTAAATACACCCCCTTTGCTTTTTTTTGGTGATTCTTTTTCCGTAATGTTACGAAACTTTATGAATTTCGTAACGATACTTGTTTTCTTTCCGTAAGGTTACAGAACCTTATGGGTCATGTAATTACTCTCTTTTAGCTTTCGGAATGTTACGGAAACTCACGAATTGCACAACAACACTTCCTTTTGATTTCTGGCACGTTACGGAATTTCACGGATTGTGTAACAATGCTTCCTTTTGATTTCCGGCATGTCTCATAACTTCACGTATTGTGGAACAAAGGATGCCAAGTACCTCGAAGCGGTCAATCAAAGGTTGCATGCCATCAAACAATAGTCCCCGGACGAAATTTGGGTATGACACAAACCAAGATGTAGTCAAAATAAATTATTGAAGTATTTATAACATAGCTCAACTTAATACAATCCACGTCACTTCACCACTTTATCATTTAAAATTTATTTTTCAATCACCAATCACATTACACATAATCACACACTCAGGTCATGACGTAATAACACTCATTAATTTCATACTAGACAATTAGCAAACATTATGCAACAATTATACTAAGACTCAAGCCTATATGAAATGTGGTACCATGTTAGTGTAAAACCACCCTGCGGTTCTTAGGAGTACATAATAAGACACACCACAAAATGACTGTGTCAGGTCACTCTCACTAAGTAAAAATCAAAAGATGACCAGTTAGGGTTACTCTGTTTTGCCAGAATGCTCCAACCATATGTGATCAACATAGGCTTAAAGGAGCACTTAAACCGAGTGTCTTTAACCCTAATGCATAGACTCCGAAGAATCCATTAGGGCCTCACCTTTTTTATTCAAGTCCAACCCCTAAAACAATTTCTGCATGCAAACACTGCTCGTGAATTAAACAATATCCACGACCTCACACTCGTGTTTCAAACACGTTTAACACATTGCGCTACAATTTAACACTTTAGGTTCCTAACTAGGAATCCTACACTTTCCCTTTAAAACTATGCATAAACTCTTTTCTCAAGGTAAACACCAGTCATGTTATTGTATAATTCACAACTCACAACAAAGTATTGCCACATCAAGTGTTAACCACACACTTATTTACAACCAAATTTCATGTCCACAATTTAACATCTCATAATGTCACAATTCACCATCACATGTTTACGTGTTTCTCACAAATTAACACATGTTCAACTTTACACTTATACTCAATCTCAATAATAATATATAATGTCAAAGCAACATGTTATCCCACAATTCATCACATATTCAATTTATTACTTATACACAATTTTAATCACAATTTCATGATCCCAATATAACCATTTATCACGCTAATCTTATCCAAAACACAAACAAATTATACAAAAATGTTTCTCACAACACAGGAAGTAAAACCCCTTAAACAATCTCACATAATCATACATTAAGAATTACAATATAATAAACATTCCAAAATAAACCCCAATTTGATCCTCTAAGGACCCCTACACATGTTCATTCCAACCCCAATTGTGATAAACTCGTCTCTTACCTCCAAGCAAGCTCACGTGTGTAGTCTGGCCGTGATAACAGTGTCTCTAGCAGTTCCCTAAGGTTTCTCAAGTTTTTACTTTGTTTGCTCTATTATGGTTTCTGTGACACCATCTACCCTCACAAATATAAATAAATAATAAAAGGAAATAAAACCATAAAAAATTTATTTAAAAGTTTTTAAACACATAATAATAAAAGGAAAGAAAGCCATGCGGAATTAATTAATTTTTTTAAAAAAAAAACACATTTAGTTTAAATCAATTTAAAAGGGTAAAAGATTCACATCCACTTAGTGAAATCATAGTAGAAATTGTTTGGATAAAAGATAAAGTTATCCCGACTTAAAACAAAGCTGCCCATTTTGAATAAATAAAAAAAAACTAAAACAAAAAACACAATCCATTTTGAATTATAACATGCGAATTAAAATCCTATGTCCCAATGTCACACTTATCAGAGCATATCCCTATCACATACTAAGTCTCTCCATCTCGAGCATGTAACTCATCATATGTTGGCTTACCTGAAGCAAAATGGCAATCAACCCAAACGCAAACACACGCCGGGAGTGAGTTATAACATTCCTAAATAAAATAAGGATAAAATAAAAACATAAGCAAAAATACATTATTCAACTATTTATAACATACTCAACTTAGTTCAATCCACGTTAATTTAACCATTTATCATTTAAATATCATATTTCAATCACCCATCTCATGACCCATGAATCACATACTCAATCATGGCATAACAACACTCTCCGATTTCATAATAAATAATTCGCATGCGTTATGCAACAATTATACTAAGACACAAGCCTATATGTAATGTGGTATCATGTCAGTAAAAAATCACACTATGGCGCTTAGGAGTACATAACAACACACCACACAATGGGTATGTCAGGTCACCCTCACTAAGTAAAATCATAAGGTGACCAGTTAGGTTTACTCTGTTTTGCAAGAATGCTCCAACCACATGGGATCAACATAGGCTTAAAGGAGCACTCAAACCGAGTGTCTTTACCCCCAAGGCCTAGACTCCGAAGAATCCGTTTGGGCCTCACCTTCCTGGTTTAGGTTCAACCCCTAAAAAAAAATATGCACACAGATATTGTTCATGAGTTATACAATACCTGCAACCTCACACTTATATTTCAAACATATTTAACAAGTTGCGCTACAGTTTAATATTTCAGGATCCTAACTAGGAATCCTACACTTTTCCTTTAACATTGCACATAAAAATTTTCTTGAGGTAAACACGGGTCTGGTTATTGTATAACTCATAACTCACAAGATTAGTAATATCACTACAAGTATTAATCACACACTCATTGACAACCATATCTCATGTTTACCATTTAACATTTCACAATTTAACTAATTACAAAATATACTTAACAATTAGAAAAAAAAATGTATAATAATAATAACATAACACGTCTAACTTCAAGACTTATAAACAAATAGATCTAACATATCACTGTATAATTGCATGTAATACTTAATATATATATATATATATATATATATATGTATATATATATATATATATGTATATCCTAATGCATTTCAACAAGTCATGAAAATTCAACAATGAGAAACAACACCTTGATTCTGAGTATTGCACTATCATCATGGAAAGTTAATCACAATTTTTTTAGAATTATTTCAGGAGTAAAATACAATCTGATAAAATTTATCATTGCCAAAAGGATAACAGGTGATAAGCGTATAAAGAAAACCATATAGTAGAAGAACGAAAAGAACACTTCTCTTACGTAAATTATTCCTTACTTCATCGTCAACTAGGAAAATACCCAAATTCTACTTAACACAAAAACACATAAATTTCATAAAACACAATCAATCCGTCAAACACTATCAATCCGCGATTTAAAACATAAGAACATAATTACATTTCATAAAACAACCCAAAATACCCAAAAATTGATTCTTTAGGGATCCCTACACATGTTCATTCTAATCCCCAAGCGTGAGTAACTCATCCCTTACCACAAGGTAGTCGCTGAAGAGTTTTCTGTTAGCAATGATGGTGTTTCTGGTGCTCTTTAGAGCTCCCCCTCCGGTTGCTCTGTTAGGGTTCTTGTGCATCAGAAGAAGAAAAAAGAACATAATGTGTTTTTGTAAAAGCTGCTTTGATTAAAACTAAGTTTTATAGTGAGGGAATTAATGACCTAATCTTATTTTATTTATTTATTTAAAGGAAGTGAAGGGATGGTTGTTATAGTTTCCAAGCGTTAGAGAGAAGGGGAAGAGATTGTAACCTTCATTTTACTGTCAAAGTGCGAGACTATTTTCTCTCTACAAAACCATTATTCCGTAAATCCGAACATTGAGGCTGTGCGAAAATGGGTTCCTAAGGTGGTGTCCAAACTTCACGACGATCCAACGGTTAACATGTTCGGGATCATAGTTTTACTGGGACATGTTTTGGGTATCTGCGGGAAAAGAGAAAGCTCAGTGTGAGAGACATTTCTTTCACCAAAGACATCATCCCCAAAAATCCCAATGACAGGTGTATGCGAAAATAAGATTTGAACCATTTTTTCAAATTTCATGATGATCCAATGGTAAATGAGTCTAGGATCATCATTTTACTGAGACAATTTTGAGTGTATGTGGGAAAAAGGGAGGATTTTTGGAAAGGAATAAGGAAAAACATATTTGAGAGGAAGTGGAAGCATAGACATATCGTTAGTCTGAAAACTGACCTAACGTGTCTTTATTTATAGTTAGGATACCCCAACCTATTATTTACTCCATTTTTCTTTATTTTTTTATTATTTTATAAACAAGAACTCTATTTTATTTCCTATCAGATCAATAAATAAAATATCTTTTTTTTATTTTCCTTCAAACCATTATTTTAATTAATAAAATTATTTTTTCTTATTTATTTATTTATAAAAACCTCATCATTTTTCTAAAACTATTTATTTTTAAATAATAAAAAAATCTTTTTAAATTTATTTTACGAAAAATGGGGTGTTACAATTCCACCTCCCTTAAAAGAAGTTTCGCCCTCGAAACTTTACCGAAAGATCGAAAAGAAAAAAATTACACATCTGGTTCTCAATACCAATTGTGTGCCCAGTTGAAACTCCTTTCAGTGACTTTGACCAAAAGATTCCTCAGCACTTAGCGACTAAATCTAGCGATCCTCGTTTACTTAATGATAGTATTTCATAAGTTAAGCTTCCTCACGAGAATGACATCTCAATGATAATAGAATGTGAATGATATACTATTTGGAGTTGGATAATATCATAGGAGACACTGATGACAATTTGAAACGAACAGGCAAATACAAGGAAACACGATTAACCACATGGCCGACTTTTTTTTTCAAACATGAGACGTTTAAAAAAAGGTATTTGTTTCAAGACTTCAACGTTTAACCAATTCTAGTCCATAAGTGACTCTCGATACATGACTTACCTACCTTTGGATCTAGTTTTTTCCCTCAACATGATCTTTCTCACTTTGGTATTACCTACCTTTGGATCTAGTTTTTTCCCTCAACATGATCTTTCTCACTTTGGTATGCTTGACTCATAACTCTCATTTAGGTTCAAGGGATTCTAACAATTTCCTACCTGATACTAATTGGGTGTTAACTGGATAGGAAAATCAGGCCACTCCTCACTTCCGTATCTTATTCAAACTTAAGGAAATCTTGACACATTTATACTCATGCCACTATATAACTTTGCACTTAAGGTTGAGGGTTCAACTGCTATTCATAATGTCAAAGTCTCTAACTGGGACACTAGCCACATGAGGGGTTTCCTACTCAAGCTCCAACTATTAAGCTAATTCTAACGGTTGAAACTAAACTCACAACAAGATTCTTACGAATTCTACCCATCTCTTCTACCTCAGATTCAACTCCTGAGGTCCGAGGTCCTCACAACGTATTAGACTACTTGTAGTGCGTCCAAAACATTAAGGTGTACACCATGGTTATGTTGGATCAAGTGGCCTCGGAATAATTAAGAAGGGGGGGTTGAATTAATTATTACTAGACCTTTACTAATTAAAAATCTATCCTTCTTAGGCTTTTACTATGTTGTTAAGAAAGTAAAGAACATAAATATAAACTTAACCAAAAGTAAAAGCGGTAATTAAAGTGCACAACAGAAATTAAAGAGTGTAGGGAAGAAGAAGACAAACACAAGAGTTTTATACTGGTTCGACGACAACCCGTTCCTACATCCAGTCCCCAAGCGACCTGCGGTCCTTGAGATTTCTTTTCAACCTTGTAAAATCCTTTACAAGCAAAGATCCACAAGGGATGTACCCTCCCTTGTTCTCTTTGAACAACCTAGTCGATGTACCCTTCACTAGAACTGATCCACAAGAGATGTACCCTCTCTTGTTCACAGTTACAACAACCCAAGTTGATGTACCCTCTACTTGTACCACAAAGGATGTGCCCTCTAATGTGTTAAGACAAAGTTCTCAGGCGGTTAGTCCTTTGAAACTTTGTGAAGGGGGAAACAAAAGAATTCTAAGGCGGTTAGTCCTTTGAAATCTTTTGTTTATGGGAAAGGGAAGAATCAATAGAATTCTTAGACTGTGTCGTTTTGAATTCTTTGACAAGGGAGAAAGGAGACACAAAAGAATTCAGGCGGTTAGTCCTTCGTTCTTTTGGAAAAGGGAGAAGAGAGACACAAAAAGAATTCAGGCGGTTAGTCCTTGGCGAATTCTTTTTGGCAAAAGGAGAAGAGAAAGAAAAATGAATAGCACACTTTTGTTTTCAAGGTTTGGAAAAACCAGAAAACTTTAGAGAGCTTTTGGCAAAGGAAGAAGAAGAAGAAGAAATTTAAGAAGATGTTCAAAGAGATTCAATATTCAAACACACTGGTAATCGATTACCAATATCTTGTAATCGATTACACCATTTTGAAATTAATTGGAACGTTGTAAATTCAATTGAAAGCTTTTGAAAACAAACTTTGCCACTGGTAATCGATAACAGGAAACTGGTAATCGATTACCAGAGAGTAAAAACTCTGGTAACTTAGAAAATTTTGAGAAAACTCTTTTGAAAAACAAAACTGTGCTATGTTTATTTTTTGAAAAATCTTTTCAATACTTCCCTTGTGAAGTCTTCTTGATTTCTTCTTTTGAAACTTGAATTCATCTTTTCTTGAATCTAGAAATCAAACTTCTCTTGATTCTTGAATTGTTCTTGACTCAATCTTGAAATCATTCTCTTGGGCTTTTTGTCATCATCTTTGTTATCATCAAAACAACTTGAATCAATCTTGATTCAACATCATGAAGCTTGCTTCTACAATCTCCCCCTTTTTGATGATAACAACCCTGAAATCAAGAAACACATACACACAGTTTTTCCTAGTCGATCACTCACTTAACTTTCCATATTCTCCCCCTTTGTTTTTGAGTTTATGCTTCACTTGAAATTAAGTTAATTACTTATGTGAGTTCTTGATTTAATCCCTATTTCTCTCCCCCTTTGGCATAAAAAAAAAAGACAAAGTGTGTAACAAATATAAAACATATATAAATTACTAATTATTCACAAGACGTTCATTGAGAAATCTAAACCAATCATGAAGCAAGAAACATGAATAAATCAAATATATAAAAACTACATAGTCATATAACATAATTCATAATTGTTCAATCATACCATGCAAATAAAAGAAATACTAAATTGTTCAAATGTCATAATAGTATAGCCAAATACACGGCTAGAAATCAAAGTACTAATAATATTAAAAATAATAGAAAACTAAGATGATGGTGGCAGAGGTGGTGGTAGATCAAAGCTTGTACGAATGTAAGAAACATCTTCTACGACCTTGGTGATCCTTGACTCCATCTCATTGAATCGCATGTCCACTTGTAACTCCAAAGTATCAAACCTTTCACCAACAAAGGTTTGAAGACCATCGAACCTGTCCAAAATCTTTTGAAGAAGAGAGGAATCTTCTCCACCATGTAAATGTCCTTCTTCATCAATGGGATGAGCACCCTTTTTCACCCAAGAGCCATCATGCTCTTTACGGTAACCAAAGGATGCAATCACATCAGCGCCTATTAGAAAGGATCTCTTGATTGGAACATAAGGTTCAAAATCAAGAGGAATGTTGAAGTGTTGAAGGAAGAGGGTGACTAGGTGTGGATATGGCAATGGAGCATTTAATCGCAATGCCTTATGCATGTGATATCGAACTAAGTGTGCCCAATCAATTTGTTGGCCTTTATGAAAAGCCCACATAACAATAAGATATTCTTTAGAAACCTGTGCAAGGTTTGAATATCTTGGAAGCAAGATACGCACAATGAGATAATGAAGGATGCGGCTCTCAAAAGCCAATGAACCGGCAAGAAGCCTTCCGGTCATATCCGCTTGGTTGGTGCAAACCAACCGACAGGCATCATGCACAGAGAAATCATATTTCCAATCATCAATCAGTGTACCTTCAAATGGTACACCTTTACTGGATAATTTGGTCAAATCATAGAATATGGATTGGTCAATGACCATTTTAATCCCATAAACTTCAGAAATTAAAGTGCCTTCTTGGATTTCTAGGTTTGAATAGAAGGCTTTAACTAAATCAGAGTAAACAGACAATTTTAAAGACATGAAAGGAATAAGATTGGATTTTTCAAATGCCTGAATGCATTCAAAACTCTCATTTGAAAATAAATCCACATCAATGAATTTTGGATCAATAATGGAATGAGAAGAGAAAAGATTTGTGTACTGTATCCGCTGTTCTTCGGATGAGAACAAGGAGGAAGAGGAAATAGAGGAATGAATCGGCATTTCCTGAGTCTCAGAATGTCGTTGACTCCGACTCGAAGAACCCTTTCACTTCTTTGATGGTTCCGCCATTTGAAGGGATTATTTGAAATTTCAATCGGTTCAAATGAAAGAGAATGAAAAAAGATGAAGTTTGGGCTTTGTGGGGAGTGATTTGGGCAAGAAATGAGTGAGATATGGCAGAAGGGAGAATTGGGAACGAGGGTTTTCGAAAAAGAGAGAAGATGCAGATTTCTGATTTTGAATTTTGAATATATAGGGGCAGGGATGTGTTGTAATCGATTACAGAATTTGGTAATCGATTACACCTTACTTTAACTGCCTGTAATTGATTACACTAATGTGGTAATCGATTACCAGAGAGCATTTTAGCCAAAATTAAAAGCTGACTGACTTTTAAGGGAAAAGGGATTTGAATGAATATCAAAATACTTTCTTAAAGAAAATATATATTAAAAAATACTTTATGAATGAATCTTAATCAAGTAATTCACATATCATATTCAATATCATTTAAAGGATATATATATATATATATATATATATATATATATATATATATATATATATATATATATATATATATATATATATATATATATATATATATATCTACACACATATAGAGAAAAATATAGATCAAAAATTATATATATATTTAGAGAGAGAGCTCTCGCTGAGAGAAAAAAAATATATATCTCTCTCTCTCACACACATACACACACACACTCTCTCTCTCTCTATAAAGACAAAATATATATAAAGTGTGTGAGTCCACACACTCAGATTGTGTGAGAGTAATCTCTCCACCCATATACACCTGCGAGAGAGAGTGTGTGGGGTGTTCTCTTTTGTGTGTGTATATGTGTCTATATATACAAAAGAAGAGACACATACTCGCGCCGCGCGCACACACATAGAGAGA
>NC_016091.4:33860504-33988258 GCF_000004515.6 Glycine max
AAAGGTGGAGAACCTGGCAGCTCAAGTGGCACCTCAATGACGAAAAAACGATGACAATGATAGTAGACACATTACCAGTATTCTACTATGGAAAATGGTGGGCTACGCACCTTCAAAGCTTTGCGGATTTGGTCTTTGTCAGTGAAAGGATCAATGTGGGTCTAAAAAAAGGGAAATTTAGTCATCCTGCTTGGACGAATGAGAAAACTGGGGCAAATGAAGAGGGTGAGGATGAAGGAGAAGCCTGTGCTGTGACTGCCATTCCAATACAGCCAAGTTTCCCACCAACCCAACAATGTCATTACTCAGCCAATAACAAACCTTCTCCTTACCCACCGCCCAATTATCCACAAAGGCCATCCCTAAAATCAACCACAAAGCCTACCTACCGCACTTCCAATGACAAATACCACCTTTAGCGTAAACCAAAACACCAACCAAGAAATGAATTTTACAGCGAGAAAGCCTTAGAATTCACCCCAATTACAGTGTCCTATGCTGACTTGCTCCCATATCTACTGGATAATTCAATGGTAGCCATAACCCTAACCAAGGTTCATCAACCTCCATTTCTCCGAGAATACGACTCGAACGCAACGTGTGCTTGTCATGGAGAAGCCCTGGGGCATTCCATTGAGCATTGTAGGGGCCTGAAGCGTAAGGTGCAAGGTCTAATTGATGCGGGCTGGCTGAAATTTGAGGAGAATCGTGTGTAAATCCTGACATTGACAAGAGATGCCACACATGGGGCAATTTTGAAAGCTGTTGTTAGATGTCTCTAATGACTCATCAGAATTTTCAAGTTTGTACCATTATTGTAAACCACAGTTACAATGTTAAATGAAATGGATAAAGTCGATATCTTTGTCCCTCGTCCTCTCACAAACGCATCTTTGCTTATTCAACTTTCACCAAAATGTGGGTGCAAGCCATTGGTCTGTTTGCTCAAGCGACCTGTGCTCCTGAGTTTGGACTTCCAAGACCGTTCAATCAGAGATTACTCGTCTTGCACGTTGGTGGGGGTGCCGTAAATCAACAAGTAAAGTTCAAAACAAATAAGTTTCAAAATAAAAATAAAAAAGGGAGTTCAAAAAGAAAAAAAAAGCATTTGATTGACTGTGTTTTCAAGACATTCATGTGACCTCATTTTATCATTCCGGAAAGTTTGTCTTTTTAGAGAGAAGTGAGTTATCAAGAATAGGATGTTGGACAAATGGTCTTAGTTACCTTAAGAAAAGGGGGGTTGAATTAAGATACGAAGATTATTCCCCAATTAAACTTTCACTCTCTCTTTTCAGATTAACAATGCACACAGGGATCAAAACATCTTGCTTCTACATAGGAGTCATTTGATCCTTTAGCATCATCAAGACATCAAAACATCTTGCTTCTACATAGGAGTCATTTGATTTAATCCATCAACTGAAAGATCCTTCAACTATTTCTCGTCCTTGGAAAATTCTTTTTGCAAGAATCAACTGCATCTTTCATTCTTCCTCACTGCGAGGTTGTGAAAACAAAACAACAATTGGTACCTCTAAGCCCTACACTGGGGCAATGAAAGGCCCCATGCATAAACCTCAAACGAACCTAGGGGCAGATTAGAAGTTCTCACCCAATAGGTTCCTTGCTACAAGGTCATGACAAAAGACAACGATTGTACCTCAAAGCCCTACACTGGGGCAATGAAAGGCCCCATGCATAAACCTCAAACGAACCTAGGGGCAGATTAGAAGTTCTCACCCAATAGGTTCCTTGCTACAAGGTCATGACGAAAGACAACAATTGTACCTCAAAGCCTTACACTGGGGCAATGAAAGGCACCATGCAAAAAACCTCAAGCGAACCTAGGGGCAGATTAGAAGTTCTCACCCAATAGGTTCCCAGCTACAAGGTCATGACAAAAGATAATAATTGGTACCCCAAAGCCTTACACTGAGGCAATGAGGGGCATCGTGCATGAGCCTCAAGTGAACATAGGGGCAGATCAAAAGTTCTCACCCGTCGATGTTTTTAAACAAAAAAAAAGGGAGACAAGCCCTGGAATTTCAATAGATTGATTAAACGTCAAACAGCTCCATTGTCGTCACTCCAAAATGGTCAAGTGACTAAATCAAACAGAATATACACTCTGAGGGAGTTCCCGGAGAGATTTGCAAAAGATAGGATAAGGTTGCATGAATTATCACCTTTTTTCAAAAAGGACAGTCAATCTATGTTTTCCAAAAAAAATTAAATCAAAATCAAAACCACAAAATAGGGAAAGAATGCCATGAACGTTGTACAACTTTCCATTACATTGCATTCATATGAGGTCAGCATTACCAAGTTTCACGACAAAGGTTGCATGCGTTTGCATCCCTAAAAATCATGTTAATTGCATAGATTTCCTACATCTCGTCTTGTTGGATGACCGGCCCTCTCGATGAGTCGATCTCTTGCTTTCTCATAAAGGTGGACCCTTGGGTACTAGTACCTATCACCTTTAGAGGACTATATGTCCTCGCCTGTAGAGGGCTGCACGCCCTTGCCTTTAAAGGGCTACGCGTCCTCATTTTCAGTGTGCTCCATATCCACACCTTAGAAGAATATAAGGTCCTTTGCCCTTAGATGCTTAACCGAGACTTGCGCTCCCGGTTACGGGGGCCACGGTTTCCTTTCAACGGTTCTTGGGCTACCCCCTGATATTGGAGGGCGACCAACTGTGCGAGCACATCCAGAGAGGGAGGCTATCACGCATCTACTATGCATACCGGGGCAAGATTTCCCCCGTGCCGCTGCAAAAAGACGAGTGCGGACCATGCGCACCAACATGACCACCCTTATGTGGATGACGTTGCTATTTAGCAACATTCTGTGCCGTCATGACATAGGTAAGTATGCACATGGTTCAATTGATTTCTGATGTCATCTATTGTTTGCAGGGATCGCGCCCACAAAGACACCCAGTGGACCCGGAAAAGTCCAACAGGGCCCTGGGGTTTCCAGCTCTGGTTACGGGCCTCTGTAGTCCTACAGGGTGCCCGTTCCCCCCGGCAAGGTCACGTCATCATAGGTAAGTATGCACATCGTTCGACTAATTTCTGATTTCATTTATTGTTTGCAGGGATCGCGCCTGCAAAACACCCAGTGGACCCTAAGAAGTCCAACAAGGTCTTGGAGTTGTCAAGCTCTAATTACAGGTCTCTGTCAATTCTACCGAGTGCCTGTCACCTCCAGCAAGGGCATCAGGCCCCTTACTAATCGAGCTTTCATTAAGAAGTACTGCGTCCCCAGGCAGGCGCAGGGCGAAACACCACAACAGCTTGGGGATGGCCGACAGCGGGCAACAGACACACCGCCATCACCTCTAGAGTTTACCTCAGCTCATCCACAAAAAGGTTAGAGCATTGCTTACGACCCATGGCCGAGCAATAAGCGACCAAGTCCAAAGCCAAAGGTAAGCAAAGTACTAGGTCAATGACCGACAAGCCATCACGCGTCCAGCTCAAGACGTTAAAGAAGCGCTACTATGAGGCAACCTAGTACCTTTTAAATCTCTGCTTGTTATTTGATCACTTTTGTTTCTCAAGTCATAGTAGGACACACCTAGTTGCTCATGATCCTAGGAATTTAAATAAAACAAGCACAAGCTCGGAAGGTAGTCATACCTCATAAAATATATATATGTATGATTAGGTAGTGAAAATACCTAAGATATGCATGTATGTAAACAAAAATACTTCACAAAATATATATATGTATGTTTAGATATGCATGTATGTAGCAAAAAGATATCTCACAAAGTATATATATGTATGTTTAGGTAGCAAGATACCTTGGATATGCATGTATATAACAAAAATATCTCA
Organism: Glycine max; assembly: GCF_000004515.6. Classification (NCBI taxonomy): domain Eukaryota; kingdom Viridiplantae; phylum Streptophyta; class Magnoliopsida; order Fabales; family Fabaceae; genus Glycine; species Glycine max. Next base: position 33,864,356 of record NC_016091.4, read on the forward strand.
CGAAACATATATATGTATGTTTAGGTAGCAAGATACCTTGGACACGCATGTATATAGCAAAATGTCTCACAAAAATATACATATATTTAGGTAGCAAATACCTCATGGAAAACAAACAAGAAAAAGAAATAAACAAATGATAAAAAAAAAAAGAGAAATAAGTTGTCTAGCTAAAAAACCAACATGCTTTTAAAAAGAGATGACTTCCAACTTTTCTTTGAAAAAATTCACTGATCATGACTAGGTTTTGAAAAAATGTGTATACACCTTATGGGTGAATGCGGTGAAAATTTTCCCAGACGCCCAAAATGGACTCGGATGAATGCACAAATTGATAAAAGAACATATTTTTGGAAACGTTGGGTTGACTAAAAATAGAGGAAATGAATCCTGAGCCCTAGCATCACATGACCATAAAAATTTGACACTTGAGCGTCCACATAGATGCCAGCATGACCAGTTTTGCATAAAATTTCCTAATCATCATTGTTGCATGTATATCATGGAAATAATGTGGGATGTCCCCTTTATCCCCGAACCGCTGGCCAAACCCTGACATATATCGTGACCAACTGTTCTACAAGCCTTGAGCAAAAATCCCAACTTATCATGAACCTTGACCCAGGGTGAGAATGTCAATCCTTGCCCTCGGAAGAAAACACAAAGAGAAGGAAAATTCCCAATCCAAGAAAGGGAGAAGACACAAGAAAAGAAAGAAAATTCCCAATCAAAGAAGGGGAGAAAGCAAAAAAAAAAAAGGAAAGAAAATTCCCGATCAAGGATCGGGAGAAAACTGAAGAAACATCCAGAAAGGTCTTTGGGCCAGACAATATCAAAACAATACAGAATTGTCACCAAGTGAACAAGAAAAAGGAAACCACAACCTAAAGTGATCCTCTCCCTTTGATTGCCGACAAAATCCTGTGCGCTAGCAACTTTCTCGCCACGCACTGAACAAAAACAGAATAGGAAAAGGCCCAAAAACACTCAAAGCCAAATTTCCCACCAAAAGAACCCATTCCCAAGGAAAGTTCTATTGATCCATGATCACGCATGTAATCTTTGATTTGATAGGAAATGATTTGCAAAATCAAGTCATGACATATCTATGGTTCGGAATTAGGATAAAACACTTACCTATGTGAGATTGATACACTTTGAGTGATTTTCTTCTATTTTTGTTGAAACCAGTGCTTCCTCTAAATGGTCATTTAGAAACGAAATGCTAATATCCAAAATCTCATTTACGGTTATGAGAAAATTTCATCAGCATACTCTCCTTCCCCGATAGACACATCATTTTTCATCCAAAAAACATTTGATGCTCTGATTAGTTGGAAGTTTTTTGTCTCTTTACTAAAGCATGTTCGCATTTTAGTGAAGAAAACACTGAGACTATTTTTAGTCTCACAGTTATCAAGAACTACGTAGGTCTGAGTTCCTCATCACAAATTGAGGATACGTAGGAGCAAAAGCCCTGCTTTTGTCGACCACCCCACTTTTTGTTACCGTGACCCAAGAGTCCGGGGGCATGCAGAGCCACATGACCGTGGGATCCCCAAATTCATATGTTCCATCAGTTATCATTTGTATGCTATCTTTTGTTTAACTGAGGGACTAACGTTTGTTTCATGTTGATTGACTTTTGTTTTGTACATACATATCGTTTGAGTTGTTACATCGGTACTTGTTTCATTGTTGTCAATAGTGTTTGTTGAAATTCCGGAACCATGTAGAGTTTTTCATTTAGAAACGTTGTCCTAAAAGTAAAATGAACCAAAAATCCTAATAAAAAGAGAGAAGCGTTGTGAATAAAAGTCATGTTCGTAAAGAAAAGAAAAAGTGTTTTTTGTATATATACCTGTATGTAAAAGGAAAATGTGTATAGAAGGTTTTGTGTGTGTAAGTGATGCGTGGAGAAAAATTCTTGTGTGTGTGAGTAACAAGTGTATATGAAGAAACTTTCGTGTGAACTATAAGTGTGTGTTGGGAAAAATAAAAAATCTTTGAATGTAAATAAGGTTTGTATATAGACCGTGTGACGTAAAAAGAAGAGTTCTAATGCGTGCACAGAAAAAGTTTGTCATGTATAAAAATATAGATGTACAAAGAAAGATTTTCCTCATAAAGGACCACAGGTGTATAGTTGTAGTGAACGTATATAAAAATAAAACAAAAAAGTAAAGAGAAAGAAAGACTGTGAAGGTCGACATGTTATAGTTAAGAAGTATAAATCATTCGTAAAGAGCAAACGCATCTTCTGGAAACAAGGGACTGATGCTAAGAGTTTATCTTCCGGAATGAACCGAGATAAGGATGGATGAATTCATTGAACTGATGAAAGAACATAACTTGGAAACGTTGGGTCTGTCTGTGTAAATTCCCAACCGTAGTATCACAATGCCATAAACAGGATGCTTGAGTGCCCACCTGGCTGTAGCCATGACTAATTTTGCATGTTGTTTTCAAATCATCATTGTCACGCGTGCCTTGTGGAGTAATATGGGAGTTCGGCCCGAGACCGATACCTTGACACCCAAATTTGTTGCGCCCCAGATATCAAGATTGGGTTCCCACAATAAAATACCCCATTGAAACACAACCTTAGACCTTTTAGAACCTTGGCCTGTAAAAAAGGAATCCTCATTCTTTCCCCCGAAGCAAAGGACAGCGGAATCTCTTCAAGGGAGAGCAAATAGAACGCTAAACCCGATTTCCCAAAGAAAGGGATGGGGAAGGAAAAGTGAAAAGAAAGAGAAGGAAGAAATGGAAAGAAAGAAAAGGAAAAAAAAAGAAAGAAAAGAACAGAAGAAAGGAAGGAAGGATTCCCGATCAAAGATCGAAAGGAAGTGAAAAGGGAAAAGAAGCAATTCTCGATCAATGAAAAAAGAGGACAGAAATTCTTCAAAGCCAGATTACCACTCAAAATCATTCTTGACTGGCAATATCCCACCCCACATGAACAAAGAGGAAAAAACCGAAACACCCAGCTTCCTCTCCAAAAAACGTTGACCTCGAGAAAATCCTATTGGTCCGTGGTCGTACGGTTGATCTTTGATTCGATAGGAGGTCGCATGAAAAATAGAGTCATGGTGCAGTTATGGTTTGGGAATAGGACAAAACACTTGCCTTGTGAGTTTTATACACTATAAGTGATTTATTTTCAGCTCAGCCCGATGTTTCCCCTGCATGTTCGTTTTAAAGCTAAATGTTGACGTCCTGCCCTTCATTCTCGGTTACAAGGAAGATTACCCTTAGCAAAAGTATATTGTTTCTCTAAGATATGGTGCTCTCGCGAATGATTTATTCTTCTCTGCAAAAAGCATGTTTTCCTTTTAGGTGGAAAAACCCGGTGGACCGTTCGGTCCCGCCACCCTTTTCGGAGCAACATGAATGTTATTGCTTATGGCTGTTCATGTGTCCTCCATTTTCAAGTTTGGAGCTGTGTTCCATGATTGCCTAAGTGAGGACCCTCAAGGCAATCCTCCATTCTCACCCTTTTTCGGAGCCACATGAATGTTATTGCTTAGGGCTGTTCATGTGTCCTCCATTTTTGAGTTTGGAGCTGTGTTCCATGATTGCCTAAGTGAGGACACTCAAGGCAATCCTCCACTCTCAGCCTTTTTCGGAGCCACATGAATGTTATTGCTTAGGGCTGTTCATGTGTCCTCCATTTTCGAGTTTGGAGCTGTGTTCCATGATTGCCTAAGTGAGGACCCTCAAGGCAATCCTCCATTCTCACCCTTTTTCGGAGCCACATGAATGTTATTGCTTAGGGCTGTTCATGTGTCCTCCATTTTCGAGTTTGGAGCTGTGTTCCATGATTGCCTAAGTGAGGACCCTTAAGGAAATCCTCCACTCTCACCCTTTTTCGGAGCCACATGAATGTTATTGCTTAGGGCTGTTCATGTGTCCTCCATTTTCGAGTTTGGAGCTGTGTTCCATGATTGCCTAAGTGAGGACCCTCAAGGCAATCCTCCAATCTCACCCTTTTTCGGAGCCACATGAATGTTATTGCCTAGCGCTGTTCATGTGTCCTCAATTATCAAGCGCGAAGCCTCTGGTGACTGGGAAACACGTTATTCTGTTGTTTTCCGGATCGGTTCCTTCGCCAAATATGTGTATATGTGTATATGTATATTATGTTCGTTGTTCTTGTTGTTGTTTGTATTTTGTTTTGTGCAGAAGAAAAAGAGAAGGAGTAGAGACGAGAGTCGTCATCACGGAAAGGGCAGGATGGACGAAATCAGTGTCCTATCTTTGCTTTCCTCTTATCTCCGATGAGAGGTAAGTAAAGAGGGGCAACTGTCATACCCTAGTTTCATCCGGGGATTATTATTTGAAGATATACAACCTTTGATTGGCCTCTTCGAGACACTTGGCATCCTTAGTTGCACAATGAATGAAGTCCCGAGGCATGTCAAAAATCAAAAGGAAGCAGGCTTGCACAATCCGTGAAATTCCGTAATGTGGCGGAAATCGAAAAGAGGTGTTTTTGCGCAATCCGTAAGTTTCCGTAACTTCTTCGAAAGCTAAAAAAGAGTAAATACATAATCCATAAGGATTCATAACCTTACGGAAGGAAAATAAGCATCGGTACGAAATTCATGAAGTTTCGTAACGTTACGGAAAAAGAATTACCAAAAAAATAGAAAGGGGGGTGCATTTAGTAAAAAAGGGGGCGCAAATAGCAACCAGGCCCACTTGGTCCCTCCAGAAGATTCCTCCAGAAGGCTGTTGCTTCTGGAGGAAGCAACCTTGCTCGCCTGGGCGAGCTGGGTGGCAAGCTTCTCCCCCAATTTTCTATAAATAGGGGGAGAAGTGAAGTAGAAAAGAGTTCAGCCCCTTAGGCACTTCTCTCTCTCTCGAAATTGCTGAGGAAAATTAGTTCCGTGAAGAAAATTCAAGCCGAGGCGCTTCCGTAACGTTTCCGTAACGTTTCCGTGAGAAATTACGCGAAGATTCTCGACCGTTCATCATTCGTTCTTCGTTTTCTTCAGTCTTTAACGGGTAAGTACCTCAAACCGAGGTTTTCAATTCATTCTATGTACCCGTGGTGGTCCACATTTTGTTTCATGTATTTTTATTCTCGTTTTCATTTACTTTTTATACCCCCTTTTGACGTGCTTAAGCCATTTATTTAAGTCATTTCTCGCTTAATCTAAAAATAAAATAAATTTCCACCGATCGTTTGAATTGTATCATCCGTTAATTTTGGTTAAAATGAATTTCGACCGTTCGGTCGTGCCGTAACCACGTTGGAAATAAAAAAAAGAGTTAAAATAATAATATAATAATCAAAAAATACCTTTTAGTAAAATAAAAGCGAAAAATCAATCGGACGTTTTCTCTTTGGGATTTCTCATTCTCAATTGAATTGACTAATAACTAAAGTGAAACTAAGGCTAAAATCAACTCGCCTAGTCAAGCTCGTCCACAAAAATAGGGTTTTGAAAGTTTATCATTTCAGTTTCTTTCCAAGTAAAATGGATCATTTTTTTAGGTCCAACGCCTTAAAATAATCACCTTTCAAGTAAAAAGAATCAATTGATTCACGCTTATGAAAGAACTACGTAGGTCTGATTTCCTCTCCAAAGGAGGGTACGTAGGAGCAAAAGCTCCGCTTTTGTCGACCTCAAAAAATAAAAAGAAATAAAATTTAAGATAACACAATTCCACAATTCTAAAATATAGGCTGTTGTCCTTCGAGACAAACGTAAGACGTGCTAATACCTTCCTCAAGCGTAAATACAACTCCCGAACTTAGAAATTTCATTTTGACCGGTTTCCTTCAGTTTTTCCGACGTTTACCATAAATAAATGTTGGTGGCGACTCCGCGCATCTTTCCTCCTTTGGAAAGCGCACCCGTGAGCCTCGCCCTCGCTCGCCCGCAAAGGGCACGTTGCGACAGATGGTTTGTATGTTGAAAATGTTTTAACTCTGCATCATAATGTTTGCATTAAACATAGTTTAGTGAATGAATGATCTACTTTCTTGTGGCACAAACGTTTAGATCACCATTCTAGAGAAAGGATAGAAAGATTAATAAAGAACGTAATTCTTCATGATCTAGATTTTATGGATCTAAATATTTGTGTGAATTGTATTAAAGGAAAACAAACAAAACATAGAAAGAAATGAGCTACAAGAAGCACTCAGCTTCTTGAAATTGTGCATATTGATATTTTTGGACCTTTTGATGTTAATTCTTTCGTAATAGAAAGGTACTTTATCACCTTTATTGATGACAATTAACATTACGATTATGTCTACTTACTTCATGAGAAATCTCAAGCAGTGGATGCCTTAGAAATTTACTTGAATGAAGTAGAAAGAAAATTAGACAGAAAGGTGAAAGTTGTTAGGTATGATAGAGGCGATGAGTATTACGGAAGATATGACGAAACCGGGCAACACCCAGGTCCATTTGCTAAACTCCTTCAGAAACGTGGAATCTGTGTGCAATACATAATGTTTGGTATTCCATAACAAAATAATGTATCAGAAAGGTGTAATAGAACTTTAATGGATATGGTTATGAGTATGTTAAGCAAATCAACTATACTCATATCTTTGTGGATGTATACCTTGAAAACAGACATGTATTTGTTGAATAGGGTTCCTAGTAAGGTTGTTCCAAAGACACCTTTTGAATTATGGACGAATAGGACACCTAGTCTAAGGAACTTGCATGTTTGGGGTTGCCAGACAGAAATAAGGGTTTATAATCCACTAGAAAGAAAATTAGATGCAAGAACAATCAATGCATATTTCATTGGTTATCTAGAAAAGTCAAAGGGGTATATGTTTTATTGTCCTAATCATAGTATGAGAATTGTTGAAACTGAAAATGCAAGGTTCATTGAAAATGGTGAAATAAGTGAGAATACAGTTTCATGAGAAGTGGAAATTAAAGAAGTTAGAGTGCACGCCCCTTTTGTAGATGCAATTTCCTTTGGTGTTTTGATGATGATCATGATGATATGATGCAATTGATGCAAATGGGTTTTTCAAGATTAAATTCAAGACAATACTTCAAGATTACAAGTCACAACATCAAGATGATCACTAGTATATTAGGAAGGGAATTCCTAATTGAATTAGCAAAAGGTTTGGCCAAGTAATTTAAATTAAAAAGTGTTTTTCAAGGTTTGGCCTTGTTGATTTCATGTCATTAAAATTGCCATATTATCCTGAACTTGTAAAGGTCTTCTACTGCAATTTAAAAATTCAGGATGGCATTATTATTTCTGAGGTGCATGGTATTCCTATGGTCATTGATCAGTCACTGTTATTTTCTTTAACTAATTTACCCAATCAAGGTGCACCTTTTAAGGGCACCATTGTTGATGACTGGAAATTTGATTATTCGAGTCATGATGCTCGTCGTATGGTCTGCAATGATCAAGCTGAAATGACCGGTAGATTGCTGGTCGGGTCATTAACATTTGATAATCGCATCATGCACTATATAATTGTTAGGATTTTGCTTCCTCGGTCTTCAAATTTAGCACAAGCCTTTGAGGAGGATTTGATTCTTATGTGGGCTTTTCTTACCGGTCGTCAGATCGACTGGGCCCATTTGGTTCGGTACCGAATGCATAAGGCATTACGGGCCAATGCACCTCTCCCTTATCCACATTTGATTACTCTGTTTCTGCATCATTTTCAAATTCCGTTTGATGATGAACCATTTGTTCAAGTCAAGCGTTCCTTTGCAATTGGTGCTGGTGCCGTGACTTCCTTTGGGTACCGTAAAGATCGGAATGGTCAATGGCTGAAGAAGGATGCACTCCCTCCTCAAGATGAACGTACTCCTTCACCTCCTCCTCAGCGCGATGATTCAGCACTCATGAATGAAGTCCTCTCTGAATTACGGGGTCTTCGTTCTTATGTTGGTGACCGCTTCGACTCGTTAGATACACGCTTTGCCGGTATGGACATTCGCCTCACACAGCTTGAAGAGGATGTAGGTTACATTCGTCAAAGTTTCGATCTTCCACCACCACCTCCACCTTCTTAGACTTTAGTTTCTAATTATATGTCTTTTATAAGCCGTGTATTTTGGCTATTCAGTTTCTTAGAGTTTAAATTATTATGTTAAGTACTTTATTTATCTTGTGGTATTTGGATTTCAGCCTTTTCTGCATTGACATTATGTGGTTTTTGACGTTTTGATTTATTTGGATGCTGGTTTGGTTATTTCTTATTTGTGAGTTTGGATGGTTATGCCTTATACTTTGATATTTATATTTTTCTACTCCATTGTTATATCTGTGTTGATTCCCGAGTACTTTGGCTTTTTGATGTTGCCAAAGGGGGAGAAAAGGCTGTAGAAAAGTTTAACAAACTTAGAAATCAAGTGATCATAAATTCTGAAAGATAGGGGGAGTAAACGCACATTTTATCTATATACAATTGTTTGTTGCTTGCTTGAATCTTGATTTCGGGAATTGTATTGTCATCATCAAAAAGGGGGAGATTGTAGATGCAATTGCCTTTGGTGTTTTGATGATGATCATGATGATATGATGCAATTGATGCAAATGGGTTTTTCAAGATTAAATTCAAGACAATACTTCAAGATTACAAGTCACAACATCAAGATGATCACTAGTATATTAGGAAGGGAATTCCTAATTGAATTAGCAAAAGGTTTGGCCAAGTAATTTAAATTAAAAATTGTTTTTCAAAGGATTTACTCTCTGGTAATCGATTACCAGAGGATGTAATTGATTACCAGTGGCCAAATATGTTTTACAACAGCTACTAAAATTTGAATTTAAATTTTAGACTGTGTAATCGATTACACAATTTTGGTAATCGATTACCAGCAGTTAATAAACGTTTTAATTCAAATTTTAAAAGCTGTAATCGATTACACAATTCCTGTAATCGATTACCAGACAAGATTTTCAGAAAAATCTTTCTAAGAGTCACAACTTCTCAAAGGGCTTTTTCATGACCACCAATGGTCTATATATATGTGACTTATAACAAGAATCTGCTCAGAGTTTTTCAAAACAAAAGTGTTTATCCTCTCAAAGAGCAAAATCATTGTATCCTCTTAAGAATTCCTTGGCCAATTCAATTGCAATTCATTAAGGAATTATTTGAGTGCTCAACCTGTAAAATCTATCTCTTTCTAGAGAGATTCATTCTTCTTCTCCTTTTTAATTCTCTAAGGGATTATGAGACTGAGGGTCTCTTGTTGTAAAGGAATTCTAAACACAAAGGAAGGATTGTCCTTGTGTGTTTAGAACTTGTAAAAGGAATTTACAAGATAGTGGAACTCTCAAGCGGGTTGCTTGGGGACTGGACGTAGGCACAAGGGTGTGGCCGAACCAGTATAAATCTGAGTTTGCACTTTCTCTTTCCTTAAACTCCTTTGTTTATTATTTCTTTATATTCATATTCAAATTGTTTTTATTTGAATTAATATTTAAGAAGTTCATTGTTAAGGGAATTTATAACTTGAATAGAAAGTGAAATAGATTTTTAATTGGGGAAGTAATTTGGAATATCTTAATTCAACCCCCCCCCCCCTTCTTAAGATATCTGAGGCCACTTGTCTAACACCTTTAGCTTGTGCCTCTAGTAGTAAGGTGATTGCTCCTTTAGTTGTTGTTCCAAACAATAATCAAGAAGAGCAACATAATAATGAGCCCATGATACAAAATGAACCAATTATGGAAAAACCACAAGAAGTACCATGAAGAAGGTCTCAAAGAGAAAAGAAATTGACTATTTTGAATGAATCCAGTTTTGTTTTCACAAGCTGTAAGTTTTGATAATTCTGAGAAGTGGTTAAATGCCATGAAAGAAGAGATAAATTCCATGGAACATAATGGTGTTTGGGACCTTGTAGAATTGCCAAAAGGTTGCAAGAGAGTTGGTTGCAAGTGGGTCTTCAAGACTAAACGTAACTCTCATGGCAGCCTTGAATGTTACAAGGCTAGACTTGTTGTTAAGGGATATACTCAGAAAGATGACATTGATTATAAAGTGACATTTTCACCTGTCTCAAGAAATGATTCTTTCAGAATTATCATGGCATTAGTAGCCCATTATTACTTGGAGCTACATCAGATGGATGTGAAAACTGTCTTTCTTAATGGATATTTAGAGGATAATGTTTATATGGACCAACCAATGGGGTTCTTAGTTGAAGTAAAAGAACACATGGTGTGCAAATTAAAGAAATCAATATACGATCTTAAACAAGCTTCCCACCAATGGTATTTAAAATCAATATATATATCAATAATAAAGTGCTTGCAGCCAATTTAGAGCCCTTAACCTCTAACTAAACTATGCCTCACTTTAACCACTAAGACTTTTTAGCTATGCTTGTAATGTTGGGATTTTGCATTTCTCTTATTTTTGTTGTTGAGAACTAATATGTATAAATCTTTGGAACTGAATGGAAATAGACAGCATTGTGGTTTTGTAAAAAAAAAGTGTGAGCATTGTCTCTGCTAGGGTTCTTCCTTGAACCAACTGATCTTATCAGGAATTCACTAAATTCTTGTGGCGATCCTCTAGGCTTATCAAACCCCGATGTTTGTGGCGCCTCTTTGATTTTCTTTCTTCCATATTTGAGTTCTGATATGCATTTCCGCAGTTTCCAGAATTGTGCTTTCTACCCAATTTTCTCAGGTTCGTTCTGCATGTTTTACAAATCTGTTTTTAGTGTTTCTTGACCCTAAATTGCATTTCAGAGAGTCAGCTTTCTTCTCGTTTTGGAATCACTCAAATACGAGTTCTGTAGACTGAGAATGGAATGAAATTAAAAACTTGTTTTGGGTTTCTCTTCTTGGAGCGCGAATTCCATCCTAGAAGATCCGATTTTTTGAACCAAGCACTTGGTTTCTCATCATTTGGTACCAGAGCTCAGTTATAGGGTTGGAATTGAGTTATCTTTTTCTCCATTATATTAATCAATTATGTTCATACTCTGTTTTTTGACACAACCCTAATTTCTGTTTGCTAAAATTTGGGTTGTGCAATTTGGTTGTTTGCTATCATCAATTTCTTGTTCTTTTCATACTCTGCTGCATATTTGTTCTTGGTGTTGATTTCTGTTGAGTGTTAAACATGAGCTTGTCTTGTGGGGAATGCTAATATAGTGAATCAGTTGCTGCAACTTAAAAGTTTGATTGCAAGGTTACAAATTTCGTTATTAGAAGCAGTTTGTGTTATAAAAAAAATTGCACAACTTGTGGCTATTCTTTATTAAATTCAGTAGAAAAAAAAATAAAGAGTACAACAGCTGTAGTCATTAAATTTCCTTGTTTTCCATGGAATTTGTTCTTGTTTGTTGGTAGTGAAATTGTTCTTTGCTACTTCCCTTTTGTTGGTGTTCAAAATTTTGTGTCAAGCCTTGTGATTGTTATTCTTGATCATAGATTGTTGATTCTTGTAAGAACCTTAAGTTAGAGAACGAGTGGAAAAAGGCTAGAGAGTAGATTTGCTGAAAAGCCTAATTGTGTGAAACACTTTGGTGAGGTTTTCTTATTTCAGATTTTGTTCATGGCTGAGAGAGAGGGACCTCCATCCCCTACTGGAGATCATAGGATGTTGTTAGATACCTTAACTCAAAGGATGAACCAAGTTTTGAGGGAGCATACGGAGGGAATTTATGAGAGGCTTGAGAGTTTAGAAAACCAAAATCTGAATTGGGAAAATGACCAACATGGAGATAGGGATAGACATGAGAGACATGAAGGGAGAAGAAGGAGAGGAAATGAGGGAGAACCAAGAATAAACCGAGATGAGGGAGGAAGAATTACCATCCCACCATTTAGGGGTAAAAGTGATCCTGAAGCCTATATAGAGTGGGAGTTGAAGGTAGAACAAATTTTCTCTTGTCACACCTTAACTGAAGAGAGGAAGATCAAGCTAGCTACCTTGGAATTCACTGACTATGCCTTAGTTTGGTGGGATCAATTCCAAAGGGAGAGAAGGAGGTATAGAGAGCCTATGTTGGAAACTTGGGAGGAGTTGAAAAGAGTGTTGAGAAGGAGGTATGTTCCATCTCACTACCTTAGAGAGCTTCTCAATAAGCTCCAAAGAATGACCCAGGGGAGTAAGAGTGTAGATGAGTTCTACAAAGACCTTGAAATAGCTCTAATTCGAGCCAATGTTGAGGAGGATAGGGAGGCAACCATGGCAAGGTTTCTTAATGGGCTGAATGGAGATATAAGGGATGTGGTGGAGCTGCAAAATTATGTGGAGATAGAGGATATAGTCCATCATGCTATGAAAGTGGAGCAACAATTAAAGAGAAAAAGTGTGAGGAAGAATTCATCTAATTTTGATAACTCTAGGTGGAAGGAGGGGTTTAAGAAAGAGGGAACTTCAGCCAATAGGACCCCAAGGGCTGCACCACAGCCCACCCAAAATCGGGGCAAGGAAGTGTTTGGGTAAAGGACACATAGCTTCTGAGTGTCCTACTAAGAAATTTATGATATTAGAAGATGACTGTGAAATCACAAGTGAGAGTTCTCATTCTGAACCATCAAGTGAAGAAGAGAGTGCGGAAGAGGAGGAGATCCCTGAATGAGACTTGTTCATTGTGAGGAGGATGTTAGGAGGGATAGCCAAGGAGAGTGAGGAAAGCCAAAGAGAAAACATATTCCATACTAGGTGTCTTATTCAAGGGAGGGTGTGCTCTTTGATCATAGATGGAGGGAGTTGCACAAATGTGGCTAGTGCTAGGTTGGTGAAGAAAATGAATTTAGAGACTAAACCCCATCCTAGACCTTATAAGCTACAATGGCTTAGTGAAGAAGGTGAATTGAGGGTGGATAAGCAAGTGGAGATTCAGTTTTCTATTGGGAAGTATAAGGACAAAATTTTGTGTGATGTGGTTCCTATGGAAGCTAGCCATGTGCTTCTCGGGAGACCATGGCAGTTTGATCGGAAAGCTCACCATTATGGTCACAAAAATAAATACATCTTTTATCATGACAACCGCAAGGTTACCTTGGTTCCATTATCTCCAAAAGAGGTTTGTGATGATCAGAGTATCATGAGAGAGAAAAGAGAGCAAGAGAGAAAAGAAAATGAAAAAGAGAAAAAAAAAAGAAAGAGAGAGACCCACAAGATAAAGAAAAAGAGAAAAGAGAAAAAAAAGTGGAGAAAAGAAAGTGAGAAAGAATGGATTCTTTGTGAAAAGTGGAGACGTGAGGAGAGCTTTAATGGCAATGAAGTCTATGTATATACTTTATAATAAGGAGATTGCTGCCCTTGATTCAGACCTTGAACTTCCTAGTGGAGTTAAATCTATTTTGAAGGAATTTCAGGATGTGTTTCTGTCATACCCTAATTTCGTCCGGGGACCATCCGTTGTTGGGATGCGACCCTCGTTTGACCACTTCGAGGTATTTGGCACCTATCGTTAGGCAATTTGTGGAGTTCTGAAACATGCCGGAAGCCAAAAGAAAAGCGTTGTAGCACAATCCGTGAAGTTTCGTGACATGCCGGAAATTAAAAGGAAATGTTAGTGCGCAATCCGTAAAGTTCTGTAACGTTCCAAAAGGCAAAAAAGGGATGATTACGTAATCCATAAGGTTCCGCAACATTACGGAAAGAAAACAAGTATCGTTACGATATTCGTAAGTTTTCGTAACTTTATGGAAAAAGAATCACCAAAAATGGGCAGGGGGTGTATTTAGTAAAAATGGGGGTGCAAATAGCATCCAGGCCCACTTGGGCCTTCCAGGATGTTCCTCCAGAAGGCGGTTGCTTCTGGAGGAAGCAACCTGGCTCGCCTAGGCGAGCTGGGTGGCAAACTCATCCCCTATTTTCCTATAAATAGGGGGAGGAGTGAAGGAGAAAAAGGTTCAGCCCTTCTGGTATTTCGCGATCACTTGAAATTAGTGAAAAAAATTATTTCCGTGAAGAAAATCCAAGCCGAGGCGATTCCGTAACGTTTCCGTAATGTTTCCGTGGGTGATTTCGCGAAGATTTTCAACCGTTCTTCGTCGTTCGTCGTTCGTTTTCGTTGTTCTTCAGTCTTCAACCGGTAAGTTCCCGAAATCGAACTTTTCAATTGATTCTATGTACCCTTAGTGGTCCTCATTTGTTTCACGTGCTTTTATTTTCATTTCATTTACTTTCCGTACCACCTTTTGACGTGCTTTAGTCATTTACTTAAGTCATTTTATCCCCTAATCCAAAATAAAATAAATTTCCATGGATCATTTGAATTGTAACATCCGTTAATTTCTGTTAAAATGAAATCCGACCGTTCGGTCATGCCGTAACCACGTTGGAAACCAAAAAGAAGTAAAATAATAATATAATAATCAAAAATATCTTTTAGTAAAATAAATCAAAAAAATCAATCGGATGTTTTTTTGGGATTTCTCTTTCTTAATCGAATCAACTAATAACCAAAGTGAAACTAAGGCTAAAATCAATTCATAAACCAAACTTTTTGTCATCGCCTAAAAAAGCCATTTTCAAAGGCCCAACGCCTTTAAATGGTCTTTTCCGCTTTTATTGGTTAAGGGTAGATTTCTAAAAAGCCTAAAATCAATATGTAACTTTGTTACCTCTTTAAAAAATAAAGAAATCATTAATGGTCCAATGCCTTAATGTTTTCTCACTTTTCAAAAGAATCGAAAGATTGTCTAATGGTCCAACGCCTTAAATGACCTTTCATTCAATAAAAACATATCTTGCAAAAAAGGATAAAAAATAACTTAACCAAAACGCTTTGTTCACAAAAGAACTACGTAGGTCTGATTTTCTCATCACAATTGAGGAATACGTAGGAGCAAAGGGAAGCGCCCTTGTCGACCACAAAAAGATAAAAACATAAAAAGGCATAAAAAGACATAAGAACGTAAAAAGGGAAAAGAATATAAATTGAAGTCATATTTGCACATTTGATTAAAGACTACCGTCTCTTGTGACGGACGCGTGGGGTGCCAATACCTTCCCCGTGCGTAAATACAACTCCCGAACCTTTCACTTAGAGTTCGTAGATCACGTCTTTTCTGGTTTTTCCGACGTTTTCCTCAAATAAACGTTGGTGGAGACTCCGCACATATTACTTTCTTGGAAGATGCACCCGCGAGTCACGCGTCGCCCTCCCGCCGAAGGGTAGGTTGTGACAGTTGGCGACTCCACTGGGGACTATTTTTTGAGAGTTAAGCCATTTAATCTTGTGCAATGTTTTATCATAACATCCTCCTTTGTTGGTTTCCCTTTATTTTTTATGTTCTTGTGTATATAAACTATTTTTATGCCTTTAGTGTGTTTTAAAATGTATGCATGAGCTAAATATTTTCATTTGATGCACACAAACACCAACACTATTTGCACACACGGTGATTTGAAAAAAAGGGCCCTATACCCGGGTTCGTGGGAACATAAGGAGTGGAGGTGAATCTGTGATCATGCTAGGTCTCCGACTTGCTTGATTACAGTGAATCCTCATCTAGAGTTTTTCTCTTTGATAACATATTGTTGCTAGTAGTCCCTACTGCTGCAATATTTTCTTCGAAGAGGATGATATCTCTAGAGACCATCAAGAGAGATATGACCACCATGGGGATTATCACTAAAAACCTTTTTAGCTCTCTCCCATATAGGTCCCTTGAATAGGGGCACGAAGCGGACACGCTGCGTGCCATTTTTTCACACTGCCATGCATAAGTGTCATGTACCCTCTTGCTTATATTTTGTGAATATTGTCATACTGTACACTCCCGTGTTGCGTCTTTCGCATATGCATCACGCACGGATTCTGTTTTGGTCCCCTCTGTTTGTCAAACCAACAGAGGGTCCATACCACCTTCTTAAATACATACGTCGGGCACTTTGCTACCCCAAGATGTTGTATCTAAGAAGGGGACAATATCTCGGGCTCCCGTATTCATAAATCACATCTATGTTATATGCATTTCTTCATGCATTCATCCATTCCACCCATGATAGATGTCGGAGTTTTGATTCGCACCAATTTTTGTTCACTTTAGTAAAACATGGGATCAAGTCAAATGCCTTTACTTAAAAAGAGGTTCTATCAAGTCAAGGGCAAGAGCCTAGGGATCACCAGTCTACAAGAGCTAGGGCAGTTAATGGGGCAGCTCTAGCGGCAAGCTTTTCGCAAAGCTTACGGTAAAATCTGGGACCTAGCCATGATAGAAGTCTCCACAGAGGCCATTGCCTCCCTCGACCAGTATTATGATCAGCCATTGAGGTGCTTCACCTTTGGGGACTTCCAGCTATCACCCATGGTGGAAGAATTTGAAGAAATCCTAGGATGTCCTCTAGGGGGAAGGAAACCATACCTCTTCTCAGGGTTTTATCCCTCATTAGCTAGAATTTCCAAGATAGTCCAAATCTCGGCGCAGGAATTAGACCACAGGAAGCAAGTCGAAAATGGGGTGGTTGGAATACCGAGAAAATATTTGGAGGCAAAAGCAAGAATCTTGGCAGGTAAAGGCGAGTGGGCCCCGTTCATAGATATTCTCGCACTGTTGATTTTCGGAGGAGTCCTCTTTCCGAATGTGGATGGGTTGGTGGACCTAGCTGCGATCGACGCTTTTCTTGCCTATCATAACCACAAGGAAAGCCCAGTTGTCGCTATGCTAGCCGACCTATATGACACCTTCGATCGAAGATGTGAAAAGAGCAATACAAGGATTGTTTGCTATACTCCAGCTCTTTATGTATGGTTAGTTTCACACCTTTTTCGCCAAGAGGTGAGGCATGCTTGCCCGATATAAAGCCACCGTTCATGCACAGAGAAAGGAGGGGCAAATTGGGACCAACTCTTAGCAAGCAAAGAAGGAGCATCTGTCAACTGGTTCCCTCGATGGAAGGAAGGAAGAACCGAAGTTCTTATTTCATGCGGAGGATTTCCAAATGTTCCCTTGATGGGGACGAGGGGTTGCATTAGCTACAATCCCGTTCTTGCTATAAGACAACTTGACTACCCTATGAGAGGGGCGCCACTAGAGGATGAGCTCGCGCCTGTCATTTCACGAGGTTTCAATAAGACCAACGTGGAGACACTTCAGAAGGTCCGCAAGGCATGGGAGGTGTTGCAAAAGAAGGACAAGGAACTCAGGGGCAGTAACAATGGGCCCATCGGTGGCTATCATAAGTGGTTAAAAGCCCACGTGCAAGGTTTGGATTGGCTCCCGAGTTTGAGAACCGCTAAAAGAAAGGAAGTTGAGACACCGGAGGAAGACGAAAAGGTGCAGGCTCTTAGGACAGAACTCAAGCAAGCTCAAATAGTCAAAGAAAGGTTTAAATCAGTGGCTCTTAGGATCCGAAAGGAGAATGCTGAACTGAGGGATGTAAATGTAGCTACCACCAAGGCCTTGGAACAAGAGACAAAGAGGGCTCGTAGGGAAAAGCATAGCCGGAACAAGTTCCGAGGGGCTCTGTGGGGTAGCAACAACGAGCTTAAACTCTGAAGAGAGGAAAGGGACCAATCACAAGTAGACAGTTTGATCTTGAAAGATGAATTGAAGGCTTGCTCGAGGTCCAAAAAGAATTTTGTCTCAGCGGTTATGCGAGACAGAGACCAACATGTTAGCTATCATCACCAAGTACCAAGAAGAACTAAATCTAGCCGCGGCCCACGAGTATAGAGTGGCGGACGAGTATGCCCAAGTGTACGCGGAAAAGGAGGCTAGAGGAAGGGTGATCGACACGCTACATCAAGAGGCAACGATGTGGATGGACCGATTTGCCTTTACCTTGAACGGGAGTCAAGAGCTTCCCCGACTACTAACCAAGGCCAAGGCAATGGCGGACACCTACTCCGCCCCCGAGGAGATCCACGGACTTCTCGGCTATTGTCAGCATATGATAGATCTAATGGCCCATATAATTAGAAACTGCTAGGGAACTTGCATTGTCACTCAGATCTTGACTAGTTATAACTTTTTGAATAAAATGAGTTTGTCCCATGTTTTTACTCCAAAAGTCAATGCGAATCAAATCACTCTTGCATTTTATCTCTAACATGCATTCATTATTTTACCTACTCCTCACGTTTGGTTTTTTTAGGAAAAAACACCATAACTAAATGCGCCCCAAGGCATCCCTATCGCACCAGATCCAAATCTATAACGATGGGTGATCAAGAGGAGACATAGGAACAGATGAAAGCTGACATGTCGGCTCTAAAAGAACAAATGGCTTCCATGATGAAGGCCATGTTAGGAATGAGACAACTCATGGAGAAAAACGTGGCCACCGCTGCCGCTGTTAGTTCAGCTACCGAAGCAGACCCAACTCTCCTAGCTACCGTGCACCATCCTCCCCCAAATGCGGTAGGACGAGGAAGGAGCACCCTGGGGCACAACAGCAACCCCCATTTGGGATACAACCGGGTGGCTTACCCTTATGGATTGCCATCTAATTACACGCCACCAGTCATGCAAGATGATGTGGGTCATGTCTCTTCCCCCATCCTTGAAGGGGAGCCTCCTCGACAGCCCGACGAGGTCCACAAAGATCATCAAGAGTATGCTCAAGGGGATGTCGAGTTCTACCCCCCGATCCCCGTCGAGGGGCCGGCACCCAACACTTTGCCTCAGCCCAACCTCACAGCACAACCAATATTCTTGTCCACAGAAGGACCACCCCCGACAACCGAGGAAAGAAGGAAACTCGATCTCCTTGAGGAAAGATTGAGAGCTGTTGAAGGATTCAGTGACTATCCGTTCGCGAACATGACGGATCTTTGCTTGGTACCAGATGTCGTCATCCCCCCAAAATTCAAAGTGCCCGATTTCGACAAGTATAAAGGGATGACTTGTCCTAAAATCCATCTCAAGATGTATTGTCGCAAGATGGGGACGCACTCTAGGGATAAAAAGTTGCTAATACATTTTTTCCAAGATAGCTTAGCTGGAGCTGCGGTTGTTTGGTACACTAATCTGGAAGCTTCCCGCATTCGTACTTGGAAGGACCTGATTACTGCCTTCCTGCTACATGCCTTCCAGCTTTGCGGACTTGGTATTCGCCGGGGAAAGAATTGTAGGGTTGAAAAGAAGGAAGTTCGATTACGTTTCCTCCACAAGTACCCATGCTAAAAGAGTCGGAGCAACTGGGGCAAAAAGGAAGGAGGGAGATACTCATGTTGTCACTTCGGCCCCCGCATGGGTCAAGCCCCCACAAACCTCTCATGGTACACATCAATATACGCAACATCATCCGAGCTTTTCAGCTCGCGCCAGGAACTCCTCCAATTCAGCACCCGTGCAGCCTAAGGCACCCATCCAGAGGGAGGCCCCCCAAGTTCCGGCTCCAACCACGACTCGCCCGGCCGGCAATTCCAACGCAATGAGGAGCTTTCCCCCGAAGCCAATTCCAGAATTCACCCCACTCCCAATGACGTACGAAGACCTCTTGCCGTCCCTTATCGCCAACCAAATGGCCGTAATAACTCCCGGGAAGATATACCAACCCCCTTTTCCAAAGTGGTATGATCCTAACGCAACTTGCACGTACCATGGGAATACCCCGAGGCATTCCATCGAAAAATGCTTAGCCCTTAAATACAAGGTCCAACATTTGATAGATGTTGGATGGCTGACATTTTAAGAGGATCGGCCCAACGTGAAAGCCAACCCGCTCGCCAATCATGGAGGGGGAGTGGTTTATGCCATTGAGTCAGATAGGGCGCACAGGTCTAAACCTTTAAAGGACGTGGCAACCCCTAGGAGGTTTATCTTTGAGGCCCTACAAAAGGGAGGTATGATTCCCCACGGTGGGCATAAAGAGGATTCTTGTTTGTTGCATCTCGGCGAGCTACATAACATGGAAACATGTTTGGCAGTAGAGGAATTGTTGCAACGAATGATAGATCAAGGCCGACTGGAAGTCGGTGATGAGGGGAGGGAAGAGCAGCATATATGTATGCAGTCCGCAGATGCGAGAAGTTTTGGAAAGCCTAAACCTTTGGTGATATATTTCACCAAGGATGCAGCTCCACAAAAACCCCAATACCCCCCGGCAACTAAACCTGTTCCTTTCCCATACCGAAACAGCCACGCAGTCCCGTGGAGGTATACACCTCCGAGTGGAAAGGAAGAAGAGGCCACCGACATCAACCAGCATCACGGGGCTGAGCGGTATGACCCACAGCAGTCGTGTGTTTTCACTTTCCGACCTGCCAACACAACCTACAAACATTAAGGGAAAGGCTAAGATAGTAGAGGAACAAAATGACAAGACGACCCCCACTCCGAACGAGGATATTCCGGTAAAGGGTATTTTGGAGAAAAGGGATGGCTGCGGCAAGAAGGAAGTGTCGCTAGAGGAGGCAAGCGAGTTTCTCCGCATTATTCAGTAGAGCGAGTTCAAGGTCATTGAACAGCTCAACAAAACCCTGGCCAGGGTCTCTCTTTTGGAATTACTCATGTTGGTGCTCTAAGTTGCATGTATTTGCTAAAAAATGTGAGGGATTTGTCTTTGAATTGTTGCTTGTTTTTGTTGGATTGAGGGGTTGTAAGGGATGGCCTTAGGCCTAGGGTGCATTCGGAAGCAATGGGGCATGCCACATTGCCCCCATTCTCTTGCTATTCATGCCTGAACATGCGCCCACCAAGTGCTCGGTGAAATGCCTCAATGACGTATGGGCATGGTTTTGTGAACTTTGGATTGTGGGGCTGTTTTATATGTATAAGGACAGCACGTAGAGGTTAAAATTAGTGCCCGAATGCGATTCTAGGCCTAGGAACCCAAGCTTTTAATTTCAATACATGGAAGCATGACTTACGCCTAGGAATCTAAGTTTTGGTTTTGAATGTAAAAAGGCATGAATATTAGGACATGTTTGAGAGGTTTTTGTTAGAATTTAAATTTGGCTGCCCCATGAGGAATACCTTGCACCTAGGTAGCATGGAAAATACCTTTCAATGGTATGTATATATGTGAATATATATAACATGGAAATGCCTTTCAAAGTGTGTGAATATATGGCATAAATATACCTTGCAAAGTGTGAATGTATAGCAAATAATGCATTTCAAAAATCTGTATATGTAAGATAGGTAGCGTAAAAAATGCCTTTCAAAATATGTATATTTGTGGGTAGGTAGCATAAGGAGCCTTTCAAAAAATGTACCCATGGCGAAAATGGCACGAGAATGCTTCCCAAATGAATATATGATGTGGAATTGCCTCTCAAGTGTAGATAGATGGCATGAAAATTCATTTTCAAATAAATGCAAGTGTGTGCATGACGTGAGATTGGCTATCCAATGTGCGTATATGTATAAATAAATGTGAATGAAACAACAAAAAATTTTAAATACTTCAAATGTGCGTAGGTAATTTTTGGTAGCCAAATACTTTGAATATGGACATGTGTAATTTTGGCACAATACCTTGAGCATGCATATATGCATATATGTGGTAACTGGAATGTTTTGAATATCCTTGTATATTGATAAATAGCAGGATACTTGGCGCGTATGCACGTTGGTAAATGTTCTTCTTTAAGGAGAGGTGGGCACAAATTTGTTCTAAATCGAAAGGATTAGCATGCCATTTTTGCTTTAAACTAGCATTTCCTTGTAAACTAACTTTCCAAATGTTTGCCCTCGCAGGAAATGGCTCCGAAAAAGCTTTCCGCAAAGAGATCTAGGAGGGACGCCGCAGCTGAAGGAACCAGCGCCATTCCCGAGTTTGATAGTTGTCGCAACCTACCCTTTTGCGGGCGAGCGAGGCGAGGATCACGGGTGCATTTTCCTAAGGAGGAAAATGCGTGAAGTCGCCACCAACGTTTATTTGTGGAAAACGTCGGAAAAACTGAAGGAACCCGGTCAAGAAGAATATTCCAAGTTCGGGAGTTGTATTTACGTTTAAGGAAGGTATTAGCACCTCTCACGTTTGTCTAAAAGGACAACAACCTTATTTTTAGAATTGTGGGAAATTGTGTTACCTTAACTTTTATTTCTTTTTATTTTTGAGGTCGACAAAAGTGGGGCTCTTGCTCCTACGTACCCTCCATCGAAGAGGAAATCAAACCTACGTAGTTCTTTATTACGGGTGAATCAAGCGATTCTTTTTACTTGGAAGGTGATCATTTTAAGGCGTTGGACCTTAAAAATGATCCATTTACTTGGTAAGAAAAACTGAGATATTGAACTTTCAAATCCTTTTTTTAGTGATTTTTGTGGACGAGCTTGACTTTGCGAGTTGATTTTAGCCTTAGTTTCACTTTAGTTATTTAGTCAATTCAATTAAGAAAGAGGAATCCCAAAGAGAAACGTCCAATTGATTTTTTGCTTCATTTTACTAAAAGGTATTTTTTGATTATTATATTATTATTTTACATCTTTTTTGATTTCCAACGTGGTTACGGCACGACCAAACGGTCGGATTTCATTTTAACAGAAATTAACGAATATTACAAATCAAATGATCGGTGGAAATTTATTTTATTTTTTGATTAGGCGAGAAAATGACTTAAGTAAATGACTGAAGCACGTCAAAAGGGGGTACGGAAAGTAAATGAAACGAGAATAAAAGTACACGAAACAAATGGGGACATCCACGGGTACATAGAATGAATTGAAAAGCTCGATTTGGGGTACTTACCGGTTGAAGATCGAAGAACGAACGATGAATGTCGAAGAACGGTTGAAAATCTTCGCGTAATTACCCACGGAAACGTTACGGAAGTGCCTTGGCTTCAATTTTCTTCACGGAAACAATTTTCCTCAGCAATTTCAAGTGAATACGAAGTGCCAAGAAGGCTGAACCCTTTCCTTCTTCACTCCTCCCCCTATTTATAGCAAAATAGGGGAGGAGCTTGCCACCCAGCATGGCCAGGCAAGCTCAGCTCGCCCAGGCGAGCCAGGTTGCTTCCTCCAGAAGCAACCGCCTTCCGGAGGAAGAATCTGGAAGGCCCAAGTCGGCCTGGTTACTGTTTGCACCCCTTTTTTTACTAAATACACACCCTTTGCTTTTTTGGTGATTCTTTTTCCGTAACGTTACGAAACTTTATGAATTTCGTAACGATACTTGTTTTCTTTTCGTAAGGTTACGGTACCTTACGGATCATATAATTACTCCTTTTTTAGCTTTCGAAGAGTTACGAAAACTCACGGATTACGTAACAATACTTCCTTTTGATTTCTGTCATGTTACAGAATTTCACGGATTGCGTAACAACGCTTCCTTTTGACTTCCGGCACGTCTCGGGACTTCTCATATTGTGCAACAAAGGGTTCCAAGCACCTTGAATCGGTCAATCAAGGGTTGCATGCCATCAAGCAATAGTTCCCGGACGAAATTAGGGTATGACAGTTGCCCCTCTTTACTTACCTTTTATCGGAGATAAGAGGAAAGCAAAGATAAAACACTGATTTCGTCCGTCTTCGCCCTTTCCGCGATTAGTCTATGAAGACTCCCGTCTCTCCTTTTTTTTCTGCACAACACAAAACAAACACAAACAACAAAAAACACCAATAACATAATATACATATATACACATGTTTAGTGAAGGAACCGATTGGGAAAATAACAAAAACCACATTTCCCAGTCACCGAAGGCTCCGCACTTGATGGTGGAGGACAAATGAACAGCGCTAGGCAATCAATTCATGGGTCTCCAAACAAGATTTGAGGGTGGAGGATAGGCGAACAGCGCTAGGCAATCAATTAGCGGGGCTCCAGGCTCAATGGTGGAGGACACATGAACAGTGCTAGGCAATCAATTCATGGGTCTCCGAAAGATTGGAGGATGGAGGATAGGCGAACATCGCTAGGCAATCAATTCGCGGGGCTCCAGCCTCGATGGTGGAGGACACATGAACAGCGCTAGGCAATCAATTCATGGGTCTCCGAAAGATTGGAGGATGGAGGATAGGCGAACAGTGCTAGGCAATCAATTCGCGGGGCTCCAGCCTCGATGGTGGAGGACACATGAACAGCGCTAGGCAATCAATTCATAGGTCTCCGAAAGATTGAAGGATGGAGGATAGGCAAACAGCGCTAGGCAATCAATTCGCGGGGCTCCAGCCTCGATGGTGGAGGACACATGAACAGCGCTAGGCAATCAATTCATGGGTCTCTGAAAGATTTGTTGGCAGGACCGAATGGTCCGCCGGGTTTTTTCCACCTAAAAAGGGAAACATACTTTTTGCAAAGAAAAATAAATCATTCGCGAGAGCACCATATCTTAGAGAAACAATATACCCATACCAAAGGTAATTTTCCTTGTAACCGAAAATGAAGGGCAGGATGTCAACATTTAGCTTTTAAATGAACATTCAGGGGAAACATCGGGTTAAGCTGAAACTGGGAATAAATCACTCATAGTGTATAAAAACTCACACAGGCAAGTGTTTTACCCTAATCCCGAACCATAACTGCACCATGACTTTATTTTGCACACGATTTCCTATCGAACCAAAAGATCACACGCACGATCACGGATCAATAGGATTTTCTCGAGGGTAGTGTTTTTGGAGAGGAAACTGGGTGTTTCGGTCTTTTCCTCTTTGTTTAAGTGGGACGGGATATCGCCAGTCGAGAATGACTTTGAATGGCAATCCCAAAGGAAGAACCACCTAAAAATGGGTTTTCCTTTGCCGGCAGTCATTTACCTTGTGGAAAATTTATCTGGTCTGAAGATCCTCTGTTCTCTTTCTTTCATTGATCGGGAATTACTCTGTTTTCCTCCAATCTTTTCCTTTTTACTTTCTTCCGATCTTTGATCGGGAATCCTTCTTTTCCTTTCTTTTCATTTTTTTCTTTTCTTTCTTTTCATTTCTCCCTCTCCATTTCTTTCTTTGGGAAATCGGGTTTTAGCATTCGTTATTTGCTCTCCCTTGAGGAGATTCCGTTGTCCTTTGCTTCGGGGCAAAGGATGAGGATTCTTTTTATAGGCCAAGGTTCAAAGTAGTCTAAGGTTGTGTCTCAACGGGATCTTTTATCGTGGGAGCCCGATCTTGATATCTGGGGAAAAACAAATTCGTGTGTCAAGGTGTCGGTCTCGGGTCGAACTTCCATATCATTTCCACAAGGCACGCGTAACAATGATGATTTGGAAACAATGTGCAAAATTAGTCATGGCCACAGCTAGGTGGGCACTCAAGCATCCAATTTATGGCATTGTGATACTACGGTTGGGGATTTACACAAACAAGCCCAACGTTTCCAAATTATGTTCTTTCATCGGTTCAATGAATCCATCCATTCTTATCTCGGTCATTCAGGAAAATAAACTCTTAGCGTCAGTCCCTTGTTTCCAAAAGATATGTTTGCTCTCTACGAATGATTTATGCTTCCTACGACCGTAACATGCCGACCTTCGAGGTCTTTCTTTCTTTTTCCTTTGTGTTTCATCTTTTATGTTCACAAAAACTATACATCCATTGCCATCTATGAGAAAAAAATTTCTTTGTACACCTACATTCCTATACATGACGAACTTTTTCTATACACACACGCATTAAAACTCTTTCTCTTTACGTCAACACAGTCTATATACAAACCCTATTCATGTTCAAAGATTTCTTTTTTCATTTTTTCCAACACACACCCGTAGTTTATACAAAAGTTTCTTTATATACACTCGTCGCTCACACACATAAGAATTTCTTTTCACACATTATTTACACACACAAAATCCTTCTATACACATTTTCTTTTACATATATAAAAAACTCTTTTCTTTTCTTTGTATACATAGACACGACATTTGTTCACAACGCTTTATTTTTGGCGTTATCATGATTTTTGTTCATTTTATTTTTAGGACAACGTTCCTAAATGAAAAACTCTACACGGTTCTGGAATTTCAACAAACACTATTGACAACAACGAAGTAAGCACTAACGTAACAGTTCAAATGTCATGTATGCACAAAACAAATGACAATCGCAACAACAAAAAAACACGTTAGTCCCTCAAGTCATAGAAATAAAATAACATGTAAATGATAAAGGATGAAACATAAAAAGAACATGAATCTGGGGATCCCACGGTCATGTGGTTGCGCGTGCCACCGAACTCTTGGGTCACAGTAACAAAAAGTGGGGTGGTCGACAAAAGCAGGGCTTTTGCTCCTACGTATCCTCAATTTGTGATGAGGAACTCAAACCTACATAGTTCTTGATAACTGTGAGACTAAAAATAGTCTCGGTGTTTTCTTCACTAAAATGCGAACATGCTTTAGTAAAGAGACAAAACTTCCAACTGATCAGAGCAACATATGCTTCTTTTTTTGAAAAATGATGTGTCTATCGGGGAAGGAGAGTATGCTGATGAAATTTTCTCATAACCATAAATGAGATTTTGGATGTTAGCATTTCGTTTCTAAACGACCATTTAGAGGAAACACTGGGTCCAACAAAGATAGGAGAAAATCACTCAAAGTGTATCAATCTCACACAGGTAAGTGTTTTATCCTAATTCCAAACCATAGATATGTCATGACTTGATTTTGCAAATCATTTCCTATCAAATCAAAGATTACATGTGTGAACATGGATCAATAGGACTTATTTTGGGAATGGTTTTTAGGTGGGGAATTTGGCTTTGAGTGTCTTTTCCTTTTCCTCTTCTGTTTTTGTTTAGTGCGTGGCGAGAAAGTCGCTAGCGCACATGATTTTTTCGACAATCAAAGGGAGAGGACCACTTTAGGTCGTGGTTTCCTTTTTCTTGTTTACTTGGTGACAATTCTATATTGTTCAGATATTGTCTGGTCCAAAGACCTTTCTGGATGTTTCTTCTGTTTTCTTCCGATCCTTGATCAGGAATTTTCTTTCCTTTTTTTGCTTTCTCCCACTCTTTGATTGGGAATTTTTCTTTTCTTTTTGTTGTTTTCCGAGGGCAAGGATTGACATTCTCACCCTAGGTCAAGGTTTATGATAAGTTGGAATTTTGGCTCAAGGCTTGTAGAACGGCTGGTCATGATATATGTCAGGGTTTGGCCAGCGGTTCGGGGATAAAAGGGATGTCCTACATTATTTCCATGATACACATGCAACAATGATGATTAGGAAATTTTATGCAAAACTGGTCATGCATGCACCCATGTGGACACTCAAGCATCAAGTTTTTATGGTCATGTGACACTAGGGCTCAGGATTCATTTTCCCTATTTTAAGTCAACCCAGTGTTTCCAAAATATGTTCTTTTATCAAATCATGCATTCATCCGAGTCCATTTTCGGCGTTCGGAAAATTTTCACAGCATTCACTCTTTAGGTGTATACACATTTTTTTTCAAAAACTGGTTAAGATCGGTAAAATCTTTCAAAGAAAAGTTGGAAATTATCTCTTTTCACAAGCATGTTGTTTTTTAGCTAGACAACTTTTTATTTATTTTTTATTATTATTTTTTTTAATTTTTTTTCTTCCTTCTTTTTCTTTTCTTGCTCACTCTCTTTTTTTTTTCATGAGGTATTTTGCTACCTAAACATACGTATATTTTTGTGAGGTATTTTGCTATATACATGCGTGTCCAAGGTATCTTGCTACCTAAACATACATATATATGTTTTGTGAGATATTTTTGCTATATACATGCATATCCAAGGTATCTTGCTACCTAAACATACACATATATATTTTGTGAAGTATTTTTGCTACATACATGCATATCCAAGGTATCTTTCTACCTAAACATACATATATATATTTTGTGAAGTATTTTTTGCTACATACATGCATATCCAAGGTATCTTTCTACCTAAACATACATACATATATGTATATGTATATATATATATATATATATATATATATATATATATATATATATATATTTTGTTGTTGTGAGGTATGACTACCTTCCGAGCTTGTGCTTGTTTTATTTAAATTCCTAGGATCATGAGCAACTAGGTGTGTCCTGCTATGACTTGAGAAACAAAAGTGATCAAATAACAAGCAGAGATTTAAAAGGTACTAGGTTGTCTCCTAGTAGCGCTTCTTTAACATCTTGAGCTAGACGCGTGATGGCTTGTCGGTCACGGGCCTAGTACTTTGCTTACCTTTGGCTTTGGACTTGGTCGCCTATTGGTCGGCCATGGGTCATAATCAACGCTCTAACCTTTTTGTGGATGAGCTGAGGTGAACTCTAGAGGTGATGGCGATGCGTCCGTTGCCCGCTGCTGGCCATCCCCAGGCTGCTGTGGTGTTTCGCCCTGCGCCTGCCTGGGGACGCAGTACTTCTTGATGAAAGCTCGATTAGTAGGGGGCCTAATGACCTTGCTGGGGGCGACAGGCACTCTGTAGAACTGACAGAGGCCCGTAATTAGAGCTTGGCAACTCCAAGACCCTGTTGGACTTCTTCGGGTCCACTGGGTGTCTTGCGGGCGCGATCCCTGCAAACAATTGATGACATCAGAAATCAGTTGAGCGATGTGCATACTTACCTATGTCATGATGACGTGACCTTGCTGGGGGGAATGGGCACCCTGTAGGACTACAGAGGCCTGTAACCAGAGCTAGAAAACCCAGGGCCCTGTTGGACTTCTTCAGGTCCACCAAGCGTCTTGTGGGCGCGATCCCTGCAAACAATAGATGACATCAGAAATCAATTGAACCATGTGCATACTTACGTATGTCATGATGGCACAGACCAACTGATACATCTGCAGGGGGAGATTGGCATTGTGGTCGCTGGGCAGAATGTTGCTAAATAGCAATGTCATCCATATCCATGTAAGAGTGGTCATGTTGGTGCGCATGATCCGCACTCGTCTTTTTGCAGCGGCACGGGTGAAATCTTGCCCCGGTATGCATAGTAGATGCATGATAGCCTCCCTCTCTGGATGTGCTCGCACAGTTGGTCGCCCCCCAATATCAGGGGGTGGCCTAGGAACTGATAAAAGGAAACTACTAGCCCCTTAACCGGGAGCGCAAGTCTCGGTTAAGCATCTAAGGGCAAAGGACCTTATATTCTCTTAAGGTGTGGATATGGAGCACATTGAAAATGAGGACGCGTAGCCCTCTAAAGGCGAGGGCGTGCAGCCCTCTACAGGTGAGGATGTGCAGTCCTCTGATGGCGAGGACATATAGTCCTCTAAAGGTGATAGGTACTAGTACCCAAGGGTCCACCTTTATGAGAAAGCAAGAGATCGACTCATCGAGAGGGCCGATCATCCAAAAAGATTGGACACGAGATGTAGGAAATCTATGCAGTTAACATGATTTTTAGGGATGCAGACGCATGCAACCTTTGTTGTGAAATTTGGTAATGCTGACCTCATATGAAACAATGAAATGCAATGGAAAGTTGTACAATGTTCATGACATTCTTTCCCTATTTTGTGATTTTGATTTAATTTTTTTGGAAAACACAGATTGACTATCCTTTGGAAAAAGGTGATAATTCATGCAACCTTATCCTATCTTTTGCAAATCTCTTCGGGAACTCCCTCAGAGTGTACGTTCTGTTTGATTTAGTCACTTAACCATTTTGGAGTGACGGCCATGGGTCATATTGAAATTCCAAGGTTTGTCTCCTCTTTTTTTTCTTGTTTAAAAACATCGACAGGTAAGAACTTTTGATCTGCCCCTATGTTCACTTGAGGCTCATGCACGATGCCCCTCATTGCCCCAGTGTAAGGCTTTGAGGTACCAATTGTTATCTTTCGTCATGACCTTATAGCTGGGAACCTATTAGGTGAGAACTTCTAATCTGCCCCTAGGTTCGCTTGAGGTTTTTGCATGGTGCCTTTCATTGCCCCAGTGTAAGGCTTTGAGGTACAATCGTTGCCTTTCGTCATGACCTTGTAGCAAGGAACCTATTGGGTGAGAACTTCTAATCTGCCCCTAGGTTCGTTTGAGGTTTATGCATGGTGCCTTTCATTGCCCCAGTGTAGGGCTTAGAGGTACCAATTGTTGTCTTGTTTTCACAACCTCGTAGTGAGGAAGAATGAAAGAAGCAGTTGATTCTTGCAAAAAGAATTTTCCAAGGACGAGAAATAGTTGAAGGATTTTTCAGTTGATGGATTAAGTCAAATGACTCCTATCTAGAAGCAAGATGTTTTGATGTCTTGATGATGCTAAAGGATCAAGTGCTTCTAAGTTTTATTCAAGACAAGAATCCAAGAAAATCAAGATATATGATCAAGTTGATCTCTAAAATCTTCAGGAAGAAGTTTCCAAATTGAAAAAACAAAAGGTTTGATCAAAGAATTCTATCATTTCAAATTGAGATTTGCTCTCTGGTAATCGATTACCAGCAGCTGAAAATGTTTATAACAGTCACTAGAAATTTGAATTCAAAATTTATAAGGTGTAATTGATTACACATGGATGGTAATTGATTACCAGCAGTTTATTGAACGTTTTAATTCAAATTTTTAAAACCTGTAATCGATTACACAAGTCTTGTAATTGATTACCAGAGGGGATTTTCAGAATATAATTTCCAAGAGTCACATCTATTCAAATGGTTTATGAATGACCATCAAAGGTCTATTTATATGTGACTTGGAAACACGAATTTAAAGAGAGTTTTCATTGCCCAAAAAGTTTTATCCTCTCAAAAGATTAAGAGTTTTTCTGAACTGAAATGTCTTATCCTCTCAAAAAGATTCCTTGGTCAACCACTTGCATATTTAAAAAGGAATTTTGATTGATCTTCATTGTACAATCTATCTCTTCTAAGAGAGATCTCTTCTTCTCTTCTTCTTATTTCTGAAAAGGGATTAAGAGACCGTGGGTCTCTTGTTGTAGAGGATTCCTGAACACAAGGGAAGGGTTGTCCCTGTGTGGTTCAGACTTTGTAAAAGGAGTTTTACAAAGAGAGTGGAAAATCTCAAGTGGGTTGCTTGAGGACTGGACGTAGGCATGGGAAGTGGCTGAACCAGTATAAATCAAGTTTGCATTCCTCTCTTCCCTTAAACTTCTTTTATTTATTGCTATTTATCTTTTGCTTTAAAGAAGTTTATTTTGAATTGTCTTTTGAGTAATTCATGTTAAAGGTGCATTGTTAATCCGAAAAGAGAGAGTGAAAGTTTAATTGGGGAATAGTCTTTGTATCTTAATTCAACCTCCTTTTTTCTTAAGGTAACTGAGGCCATTTGTCCAACATCCTATTCTTGATAACTCACTTCTCTCTAAAAAGACAAACTTTCCGGAATGATAAAATGAGGTCACATGAACGTCTTGAAAACACAGTCAATCAAATGCTTTTTTTTTTCTTTTTGAACTCTTTTTTTTTATTTTTATTTTTATTTTGAAACTTATTTGTTTTGAACTTTACTCATTGTTTTACGGCACCCCCACCAACGTGCAAGACGAGTAATCTCTGATTGAACGGTCTTGGAAGTCCAAACTCAGGAGCATAGGTCGCTTGAGAAAATAGACCAATGGCTTGCACCCACATTCCGGTGAAAGTTGAATAAGCAAAGATGTGTTTGTGAGAGGATGAGAGACAAAGATATCAACTTTATCCATTTCATTTAACATTGTAACTGTGGTTTACAATAATGGTACAAACTTGAAAATCCTGATGAGTCATTAGAGATATCTAACAACAACTTTCAAAATTGCCCCATGTGTGGCATCTCTTGTCAATGTCAGGATTTGCATGTGATTCTCCTCAAATTTCAGCCAGCTCGCATCAATTAGACCTTGCACCTTACGCTTCCGAGTCCTACAATGCTCAATGGAACGCCCCAGGGCTTCTCCGTGACAAGCACACGTTGCGTTCGAGTCGTATTCTCAGAGAAATGGAGTTTGATGAACCTTGGCTAGGGTTATGGCTACCATTGAATTATCAAGTAGATATGGGAGCAAGTCAGCATAGGACACTGGAATTGGGGTGAATTCTACAGGCTTTCTCGCTGCAAAATTCATTTCTTGGTTGGTGTTTTTGGTTTGTGCTAAAGGTGGTGTTTGTCATTGGAAGTGCGGTAGACAGACTTTGTGGTTGATTTAGGGATTGCCTTTGTGGATAACTGGGCGATGGGTAAGGAGAAGGTTTGCTATTGGCTGAGTAATGACATTGTTGGGTTGGTGGGAAACTTGGTTGTATAGGAATGGCAGTCACAGCATGGGCTTCTCCCTCATTCTCACCCTCTTCATTTGCCCTAGTTTTTTTTGGCATTTATCAAAGCATGATGATCAGATTTTCCTCTTTTTAGACCCACTTTGATCCTTTCGTCGGTGAAGACCATATCATCAAAGCTTGAAGGTGTGTAGCCCACCATCTTTTCATAGTAGAATACTGGTAATGTGTCTACTATCATTTTCATCATTTTTTTCTCCGTCATTGAGGTGCCACTTGAGCTGCCAGGTCTCTCCACCTTTGGGCGTATTCTTTTGAAAGATTCGTGCCCCCTTTTTGCACATGTTTTGTAGTTGCATCCTATCCGAAGACATTATACTGACACTGTCTAACGAAGGCAAACACTAGGTCCTTCCAAGAATGGACTCGGGAAGGTTCCAAGTTAGTGTACCAGGTAACAGCTACCCCAGTAAGACTTTCTAGGAAGGAATGTATCAGCAATTCCTTATCTTTTGCGTATGCCCCCATCTTCGGATAATACATCTTTAGATGGTTCTTAGGGAAAGTAGTCCCCTTGTACTTGTCAAAGTCCAGCACCTTGAACTTGGGAGGGGTGATGATATTGGGTACTAGGAACAACTCTTCTAGGTTAGCAAAGGCATAATCTTCACCTCCTTCAATGGCCCTGAGCCTTTCCTCTAGATGATCCAACTTTCCCATTTCTGCCATAGCATGAGGGTTTTTACTTGTTGTGGAATGCAAGAGGTGTAGCTGCGGATGATACTGAGGGCCCTCCAAAGGGTTTTGTAGGGGTATACCACCAACTGCTTGCCCTTCAGTGGCATATCCGAGGCAAGGCTCGAAGTCGGCTAGATTGTGGTGGGGAATTTCATGTGTCTCCCCCACGGTTTAAGAGACATGTGCATGATCAGTTTGGGGTTGTTGGCTCTCAATGGGTATAGGAATGGAGTTATTGACATTCTTATTGGGAGTGTACGCCACATTGGGTGGCGTATAGTTGAGAGGCAAGCCATATGGCGGGAAGGCGTGCTCGTTTTGAATTTGCACATCATGGGGGCCGCCCGTACTTCCTAAATCTTTGCCTACCATAGCTGAGGTTGGATGATTCATTTGGTTGAGGCCAGATGGGGGCATCGGGTTCACCTTAGCAACAGTGCTGGTAGCGGCAACTGCAACTGCACTGGCTTCCATTATCTTCTTCATGATCATCATGGCCTCCATCATCGTGGCCATTTGCTCTTTCATGGCCTCCATGTCGGCCTTCATCTTCTCTTGTACCTCCTCTACTTCACCCATTACTCTAGCTCTAGCACAGGTTCAGTGAGGGCACCGTAAAGCATGTTTTTTTTATAGCAATGATTAAGTTCATTTTATTTTATTTTATTTTTCAAGGAAAGAATGTAATGAGCAATGCAATCAATGAAAATCATGGATGTATGCGAATGATGCATAGTTGAAGTATTGCGAATTTTTACACAGGACATAGGGTTGAATCAATTTAGATTTTCAACATGGTCCATGACATCTTTGTCAAGGTGAAGCTGGAAGTAACAAGGATATCAACAATCCTAAACGTGTTTGGCAGTAGACGAAGCAATGATGTAACACGATCCATCTTTTGCCCCAATTTTGCAAGATGGTTACTTCCTTACTTCAACTTGACTCGATGAACCTTTTCGTAAAAGCACGAGCTTGGTTCAACCCCATAACCCAAGGATTGGCAATTTTGATCGCCAATACTTCAACAACATTTCATCGGGATGAAAGACTCATGAATACGCATGCTATGCATGGAAAATGTAATTATGAGATTGAGATGCCCGAAGAGACATCCTTTCTTAGTTAACCACGCATTAGGTACCATGCTCAATCATTTTGTTTTGTTGTTTGTGTTTTTTTATTTGTTTTAGAAATGGGTTTATGATCCCAACATGGTTGGCTCATGGTACCTAACACATGCAACTAAGAATGCATCATGAATTTTCATGCTTCCCTTTTTTTTTGTTTTTTTTTTTGTAGAGGAAAACACAAGGATCATGTATGAGCAAACATGTAGAACAAAAAGTATGTTGAACGCATATGCATGATGATGCAATGGCTCATGCAAAATGTGAGGCTGGAATGTGATAACGGACAAATGCAGGAACGATATGTTCATTATGATGCTGAAGAGATGTTTATGCGATGCATGATATGAATGCATTTACGGACACGAGAGCCCGGAAAATCATCTCTCCTTACTTTCGCATTTGGGGGCGCAGTGCCCCATGTGTGAAGTTAAGAAGACGATATGGATCTTCCGACTTCCCACGACAAAAGACGAGACCCACATACAACACATGTGTGACGGCATGATGCAGATGCGCAAAAGCGCAACAGGGGGATTTACACAGCATGGCAATGTCCTCAAATAATCATACAACAAAGGCGTACATGACATTTAGGTTATATGCATGACAGTGTTTAAAAGGCACGCAGCGTGTTCACTTCGTGCCCCTATTTTAGGGACCTATAGGATAATATCTAGGGGACTCTAATAACTACTCCCAACGATCCATATCTCGCATGGTTGTTTTCTAGAGGTATCATCACTCAAGATAATAATATTGCGGCGGTATGGAATACCAGCGACAACACATTATAAAGAGAGAAAGCTCTAGACGAGGTTTCACTATTATCAAGCAAGTCGGAGACCTAGCATGACCATAGATTCACCTCCACTCCTTAAATTCCCATGGACCCGGGTATAGGGCCCCTTTTTTACTCAAACCCGTGGGTGCTTAGAATGCAGTGTAAAAATGTGGAAGAGACAACATTTATTATATTTATACAATTCAAAAAATGCACACACAAAGTTTCACAATTCCACAATTTCCTAAAATAGGTCTCACTCACAAAAACAGTCCCCAGTGGAGTCGCCAACTGTCGCAACCTACCCTTTTGCGGGCGAGCGAGGCGAGGCTCACGGGTGCGTTTTCCAAAGGAGGAAAATGCGCGGAGTCGCCACCAACGTTTATTTGTGGAAAATGTCAGAAAAACCGAAGGAAAACTGTCATGAAGAATATTCCAAGTTCGGGAGTTGTATTTACATTTGAGGAAGGTATTAGCACCTCTCACGTTTGTCTCAAAGGACAACAACCTTATTTTTAGAATTGTGGGAAATTGTGTTACCTTAACTTTTATTTCTTTTTATTTTTGAGGTCGACAAAAGTGGGGCTCTTGCTCCTACATACCCTCCATCGAAGAGGAAATCAGACCTACGTAGTTCTTTATTAAGGGTGAATCAAGCGATTCTTTTTACTTGGAAGGTGATCATTTTAAGGCGTTGGACCTTAAAAATGATCCATTTACTTGGTAAGAAAAACTGAGATATTGAACTTTCAAATCCTTTTTTTAGTGATTTTTGTGGACGAGCTTGACTTTGCGAGTTGATTTTAGCCTTAGTTTCACTTTAGTTATTTAGTCAATTCAATTAAGAAAGAGGAATCCCAAAGAGAAACGTCCGATTGATTTTTTGCTTCATTTTACTAAAAGGTATTTTTTGATTATTATATTATTATTTTACCCCTTTTTTGATTTCCAACGTGGTTACGGCACGACCAAACGGTCGGATTTCATTTTAACAGAAATTAACGGATATTACAAATCAAATGATCGGTGGAAATTTATTTTATTTTTTGATTAGGCGAAAAAAAAAAGAAAGAAGAGAGAGGAAATGAACAAATGATAAATAACTTAAAAAAGAAAAAAAAAGAGGAAAAGGAAAAGAGAGCAAGTAAGGAAAGAAAAAGAAGGAAGGAAAAAAGAAAATAATAAGAATAAAAAGTTGTCTAGCTAAAAAACAACATGCTCGTGAAAAGAGATAATTTTCAACTTTTATTTGAAGGAGAAAATTCGCTGATCATAGCTAGTTTTTGAAAAAAAAAATGTGTGTACACATTGAAGGGTAAATGCTGTGAAAGTTTTTCGAACACTCAAGATAGACTCGGATGAATGCACAAATTGATAAAAAAAACATATCATGTCCATCCGTTCTACAAGCCTTGAGCCAAAGTCCCAACTCACCATAAACCTTGCCCTCAAAAGAAAACAAAAAAAGGAAAAGGAAAGAAGAGAAAAGGAGAAAAGGAGAAAATTCCCGATCAAAAGAATAAGAAGAAAGCAAAAAGGGAAAATTCCCAATCAAGGAAAATGGGAGAAAGCAAAAAAAGAAAGAGAATTCTCGATCAAACATCGGAAGAGAAAAGAAGAAATATGCAAAAAGGTCTTAGGACCAGACAATATCTGAACAATACAAATTCGTCACCAAGAAAACAAAGGAAACCACGACCTAAAGTGGTCCTCTCCCTTTGATTGCCAACCAAAAATCTTGTGCGTCGGTGACTTGTTCGCCCCGCACAAAACAAAAACAGAAAAGGAAAAGGCCAAAAACATTCAAAGCCAAAATTCCCACAAAAAAAACCATTCCCAAGACAAAGTCCTACTGATCCATGATCACGCATGAAATCTTTGATTTGATAGGAAATGATTTCCAAAATCAAGTCATGGCATATCTATGGTTCGGAATTAGGACGAAACACTTACCTGTGCGAGATTAATACACTTTGAGTGATTTTCTTCTATTGTTGTTGAACCCAGTGTTTCCTCTAAATCGTCATTTAGAAACGAAATGCTAAACATCCAAAATCTCATTTGTGGTTATGAGAAGATTTCATCAGCATACTCCCCTTCCCTGGTAGACACATTGTTTTTCATCCGAAAAGCATATGTTGCTCTGATTAGTTGGGAGTTTTCTCTCTTTACTAAAGCATGTTCGCATTTTAGTGAAGAAAACACCGAGACTATTTTTAGTCTCACAAGTTATCTAGAACTACGTAGGTCTGAGTTCCTCATTGAGGATACGTAGGAGCAAGAGCCTCGCTTTTGTCGGCCGCCCCACAATCTCTGTCATACTGACCTTCGAGTCATGCGACAAGCAGAAATACCCTAGCGGTTATCCGTATGAACTTTTTGCTATCTGTAAAACTCAAAGCATGATAGCATGCAGAGACTAACGTCATCTTCTGCGCCTTTTGTCATCCAGAGGCGGCGGGCCCGATGACATGTGGGAACCATTTGGTCCCGCGCTTTCTTTTGCTATCTCTAAGACTCAAAGCATGATAGCACGCAGAGACTAACGTCGTCTTCTGCACCTTTTGTCATCCAGAGGCGGCGGGCCCGATGACATGCGGGAACCATTTGGTCCCACACCTTTTTGCTATCTATAAGACTCAAAGCATGATAGCACGCAGAGACTAACGTCGTCTTCTGCGCCTTTTGTCATCCATAGGCAGCGGGCCCGATGACATGCGGGAACCATTTGGTCCCACACTTTTAAAATACTTTTGCTATCTATAAGACTCAAAGCATGATAGCACGCAGAGGCTAACGTCGTCTTTTGTGCCTTTTGTCATCCAGAGGCGGCGGGCCCGATGACATGCGGTTATCCGCACGCTCGATGAGTGATAAACGCGTATAGACAAATTCTGCGTCCTTTATCATTCAAGAGCAACGAGTCAAGTGGTAAACGCACATAGATGAATTTTGCGCCCTTTGCCATTTAGATTTCGCAAATTGGGTGATAAACGCGCATAGACGAATTCTGCGCCCTTTATCATTCAGGAGCAGCGAGTCGAGTGGTAAACGCGCATAGACGAATTCTGCGCCCTTTATCATTTAGGAACAACAAGTTGCGTGGTAAACGCACATAGACGAATTATGCGCCTTTTGCCATTCAGATTTTGCAAATTGGGTGATAAATGCGCATAGACGAATTATGCGCCCTTTATCATTCAAGAACAACAAGTTGGGTGGTAAACGCGAAAAGACAGATTCTGCGCCCTTTGTCATTCGCAAGTCGAGTGATAAACGCGCAGAGACAGATTCTGCGCCCTTTGTCATTCGCAAGTCGAGTGATAAACGCGCAGAGACAGATTCTGCGCCCTTTGTCATTCGTGGACAGTAAGTCGAGAGGTGGGCGGAGACAAATTATGGTCATTCCACGCACCTTTTCGCATCCAGAGGCGACCGTGTCCGGTGGCACGCAGAGACAAATTATGGTCATTCTGTGTCTCGCTGCCCAGGCTCGATCGTGTCCAACAAAATGCAGAGACAAATTATGGTCATTCTGTGTGTTGTATCAACCAAGAGGAACAAATTCGACAGTATCAGGATGATGTGTCGGTGCTGATCATTTTCAAATTTTTGCAGGTTCCGCTGGCAGGGAGGTTCACTGGCCAAATGGTGTTTCGCTCGAACGAAATTAGTGTCTTATCTTTACTTCCCTTTTATGTCCAATAAAAGACAAGTAAATAGGGGCAACTGTCATACCCTAATTTCGTCGAGGGACCATCTGTTGTTGGGATGTGAACCTCGTTTGACCACTTCGAGGTATTTGGCACCCATCGTTAGGCAATTTGTGAAGTTCCAAGACATGCCGGAAGCCAAAAGAAAAGCGTTGTAGCACAATCCGTGAAGTTCCGTGACATGCCGGAAATTAAAAGGAAGTGTTAGTGCGCAATCCGTAAAGTTCCGTAACGTTCCGGAAGGCAAAAAAGGGATGATTACGTAATCCGTAAGGTTCCGCAACATTATGGAAAGAAAACAAGTATCGTTGCGAAATTCATAAGTTTTCGTAACTTTACGGAAAAAGAATCACCAAAAAAGGGCAGGGGGTGTATTTAGTAAAAATGGGGGAGCAAATAGCAACCAGGCCCACTTGGGCCTTCCAGGATGTTCCTCTAGAAGGCGGTTGCTTCTGGAGGAAGCAACCTGGCTCGCTTGGGCGAGCTGGGTGGCAAGCTCCTCCCCTATTTTCCTATAAATAGGGGGATGAGTGAAGGAGAAAAAGGTTCAGCCCTTCTGGTATTTCGAGATCACTTGAAATTAGTGAAAAAAATTGTTTCTGTGAAGAAAATCAAAGCCGAGGCGCTTCCGTAACATTTCCGTGGGTGATTTCGCGAAGATTTTCAACCGTTCTTCGTCGTTCGTCGTTCGTTCTTCATCGTTCTTCGGTCTTCAACCGGTAAGTTCCCGAAATCGAACTTTTCAATTCATTCTATGCACCCTTAGTGGTCCTCATTTATTTTACGTGCTTTTATTTTCATTTCATTTACTTTCCGTACCCCCTTTTGACGTCCTTTAGTCATTTACTTAAGTCATTTTCTCCCCTAATCAAAAATAAAATAAATTTCCATGGATCATTTGAATTGTAACATCCGTTAATTTCTGTTAAAATGAAATCCGACCGTTCGGTCATGCCATAACCACGTTGGAAACCAAAAAGAAGTAAAATAATAATATAATAATCAAAAATATCTTTTAGTAAAATAAATCAAAAAAATCAATCGGACATTTTTTTTGGGATTTCTCTTTCTTAATCGAATCAACTAATAACCAAAGTGAAACTAAGGCTAAAATCAATTCATAAACCAAACTTTTTGTCATCGCCTAAAAAAGCCATTTTCAAAGGCCCAACGCCTTTAAATGGTCTTTTCCGCTTTTATTGGTTAAGGGTAGATTTCTAAAAAGCCTAAAATCAATATGTAACTTTGTTACCTCTTTAAAAAATAATGAAATCATTAATGGTCCAATGCCTTAATGTTTTCTCACTTTTCAAAAGAATCGAAAGATTGTCTAATGGTCCAACGCCTTAAATGACCTTTCATTCAATAAAAACATATCTTGCAAAAAAGTATAAAAAATAACTTAACCAAAACGCTTTGTTCACAAAAGAACTACATAGGTCTGATTTTCTCATCACAATTGAGGAATACGTAGGAGTAAAGGGAAACGCCCTTGTCGACCACAAAAAGATAAAAACATAACAAGGCATAAAAAAGACATAAGAACGTAAAAAGGGAAAAGAATATAAATTGAAGTCATATTTGCACATTTGATTAAAGGTTGTCGTCTCTTGTGACAGACGCGTGGGGTGCTAATACCTTCCACTTAGAGTTCGTAGATCACGTCTTTTCCGGTTTTTCCGACGTTTTCCTCAAAATAAACGTTGGGGGCGACTCTGCGCGTATTCCTTTCTTGGAAGATGCACCCGTGAGTCACGCGTCGTCCTCCCGCCGAAGGGTAGGTTGCGACAGTTTCCAAAGGAGATACCACAAGGACTCCCACCATTAAGAGGCATTGAACACCAAATTGATTTGGTTCCAGGAGCCGTGTAGCCTAATAGGCCAGCATACAGGAGTAATCCTCAGGAGACCCAGGAGATCCAAAAGCAAGTCATTGATTTGATGACTAAAGGTTGGGTAGAGGAAAGCTTGAGCCCATGTGTTGTTCCTGTCATATTGGTGCCAAAGAAGGATGGAAGTTGGAGGATGTGCTCAGATTGCAGAGCTATCAACAACATCACCATTAAGTATAGGCATCCAATTCCTAGGTTAGATGATCTTCTTGATGAATTGTATGGATCATGTTACTTCTCTAAGATAGATTTCAAAAGTGGATATAATCAGATTAGGATTAGAGAAGGTGATGAATGGAAAATAGCTTTTAAAACCAAGTATGGCTTATATGAGTGGAAGGTAATGCCATTTGGTTTAACAAATGCCCCTAGTACTTTCATGAGGTTAATGAATCATGTTTTGAGAGAGTTCTTAGGAAAATTTGTGGTTGTCTACTTTGATGTCATTCTTGTGTATAGCAAAAATTTGGATGAGCATTTGCAACATTTGAAATCTGTTTTGCATGTGCTTCGAAAACAAAGGCTATATGCTAATTTGGAAAAGTGCACGTTTTGTAAAGATCATGTTGTGTTCTTAGGATTTGTGGTTAACTCTAGTGGAGTGCATGTAGATAAAGAGAAAATAAAAGCAATTCAAGAGTGGCCAATTCCTAAGAATGTGAGTGAAGTGAGAAGTTTCCATGGCTTAGCTAGTTTCTATAGGAGGTTTGTGAAGGACTTTAGTACTATTGCTGCACCTCTTAATGAGTTAGTTAAGAAACATGCAGGATTTAAATGGGGAGAGAAACAAGAGAAAGCATTTTCTGTCCTGAAAGAGAAATTAACACATGCACCCATACTTGCTTTGCCTAACTTTGCTAAATCTTTTGAACTTGAATGCGATGCATCTGGGGTGGGAATAGAAGTTGTCTTAATGCAAGAGGGGCACCCAATTGCTTATTTTAGTGAGAAACTAAATGGGGCTGCCCTTAACTACCCCACATATGATAAGGAGTTCTATGCATTAGTTAGAGCATTGCAAACAAGGCAACATTATCTTCTGCCTAAAGAATTTGTAATTCACAGTGACCATGAATCTTTAAAGTATTTGAAAGGGCAGGGTAAGTTGAACAAGAGACATGCTAAGTGGGTGGAGTTCCTTGAGAAATTTCCGTATTTGATCAAGCACAAGAGAGGTAAGTCCAATGTGGTTGCTGATGCTTTGTCACGCAGGTATGCTTTACTATCTACTCTTGAAGCTAAGTTTCTAGGTTTTGAGTGCATTAAGGAATTATATGAACATGATGCTGATTTTTCACATATTTACCAAACATGTTCTCATACTGCATCTGATGGGTATTTTAAACATGATGGTTATTTGGTTAAGGATAAGAGACTTTGTGTGCCTAAGAGTTCAATCAGGGAAGTTCTTGTTAAAGAGGCTCATGAAGGGGGGTTAATGGGTGACTTTGGAGTGCAAAAGACATATGATATCTTGCATGAGCATTTTTACTGGCCTCACATGAAATTTGATGTGCATTCATTGTGTGATAAGTGTCTTGTTTGCAAAAAGGTTAAATCTAAAGTCAAACCACATGGTTTGTATACTCCATTACCTATTCCTGAACATCCTTGGATTGATATTTCTATGGACTTTGTTTTAGGTTTGCCTCAGTCCAAGGGAGGAAAGGACTCAATTTTTGTGGTGGTTGATAAGTTTTCTAAGATGGCTCATTTTATACCCTGCAAGAAGGTGGATGATGCTTGCCATGTTGCTGATTTATTTTTCAAGGAAATAGTAAGATTACATGGATTACCCCAGAGTATTGTAAGTGACCGTGACTCTAAATTTCTTAGCCATTTTTGGAGGACTTTGTGGGGGAAAATAGGTACTAAATTGTTGTTCTCAACTACATGTCATCCTCAAACTGATGGGCAAACCGAGGTGGTGAACAAAACTCTTTCTACTCTTCTTTGGGCTGTCATTAAGAAAAATATTAAGACTTGGGAAGAGTGTTTACCACATGTTGAATTTGCTTATAACAGGGTTGTGCATAGTACTACTCAATTGTCACCATTTGAAATTGTTTATGGTTTTAATCCTTTAACTCCTTTGGATTTGTTGCCTTTACCTGACATTTCACAATTTAAGGATAAGTCTGGGCAAGTTAAAGCAAATTATGTCAAGAAGATGCATGAGAAAGTCAAGTCCCAAATTGAGAAGAAAATGGAAGGGTATACAAAATATGCAAACAAAGGAAGGAAAAAGGTAACATTTGAACCCGGTGATTGGGTTTGGGTACATTTCAGGAAAGAGCGGTTTCCTTCCCAAAGGAAGTCCAAGCTAATGCCAAGAGGAGATGGTCCATTTCAAGTACTAGCCAGGATCAATGATAACACCTACAAAATTGATTTGCCAGGAGAATATGGGGTAAGTGCTACTTTTAATGTGGCTGATCTCACTTTTTTTGATGCAGGTGATAACTTTAGAGATTTGAGGGCAAATGCTTGTCAAGAAGGAGGGAATGATGTGGGCATCAAAGCCCAAGCCCAAGACCAGATGGAAGCCCAAGATGCAATACAAGGCCTAGAAGGACCCATGACAAGAGCAAGAGCTAAAAAGGCACAAGAAGCTTTGGAACATATGGTGATTATTCTGAGGGCAGTTCAAATGTAGGGAGAGGCCCAACACTTGGAGTCCCACAAGGGGAGTTGCTAGTCCTATGTGTTGATTAAAAAACAATATATCAATAATAAAGTGCTTGCAGCCAATTTAGAGCCCTTAACCTCTAACTAAACTATGCCTCACTTTAACCACTAAGACTTTTTAGCTATGCTTGTAATGTTTGGATTTTGCATTTCTCTTATTTTTGTTGTTGAGAA
Source organism: Glycine max (assembly GCF_000004515.6). Classification (NCBI taxonomy): domain Eukaryota; kingdom Viridiplantae; phylum Streptophyta; class Magnoliopsida; order Fabales; family Fabaceae; genus Glycine; species Glycine max. The sequence goes on from NC_016091.4 coordinate 33,907,435, forward strand.
CTAATCTGTATAAATCTTTGGAACTGAATGGAAATAGACAGCATTGTGGTTTTGTCAAAAAAAGTGTGAGCATTGTCTCTGCTAGAGTTCTTCCTTGAACCAACTGATCTTATCAGGAATTCACTAAATTCTTGTGGCGATCCTCTAGGTTTATCAAACCCCGATTTTTGTGGCGCCTCTTTGATTTTCTTTCTTCCATATTTGTGTTCTGATCTGCATTTCCGCAGTTTCTAGAATTGTGCTTTCTGCCCGATTTTCTCAAGTTCGTTCTGCACGTTTTACAAATTTGTTTTTAGTGTTTCTTGACCCTAAATTGCATTTCAGAAAGTAATCCGAGTTCTGTAGACTGAGAATGGAATGGAATTAAAAACTTGTTATGGGTTTCTCTTCTTGGTGCACGAATTCCATCCTAGAAGATCCAATTTTTCGAACCAAGTACTTGGTTTCTCATCAATATGGAATTAAAGTACTTTGTCGTGAAAGAAAAAGTTAAAAAACAGAGAGTGTCAATACAACATATTAGCACAAACCTTATGATAGTTGGCCCTTTGACAAAGGGATTATCACCCAAGACATTTATAGAACATGTTAAAAATATTGTTATTGATGATCATTAAGTGTAATTTACCTTATGTATTTTAGTGACATTCTGAGTTCATTTATGATATATTTATGATCATCTGTTCTCTATGTTTGTATGCATATTTGTATTAGAGTAATGTTAACAGGTTTTGTCTTCAATAAAGATATTATGTTGGATCAATTATGTACTCCTAACTAATGGTCATATTAAGGAGAAGACTAATTTGTAGTGCATGGAAGAGACTATGTCGATTAAGTGATGTACAACCGCCATAACTCGAATTGGTTCCTATTCTTAATCATGAAATTATGATGTACCCAATATATAGAACGACTTAGTCATGTAATGCACATTATGTTAGTTTAGCCTATTTAAATATTTAGTCCATAATGTCTAGTAATGTCACACGAGTCAAGTGGGAGAATGTTAGAATTAATGTCTCATGTGAGAGACATGTAACTTATGTAAGGAATAATAAATAAATAATTGATAATTAAGAACAAAATTGTAATTGGGTTAAATAAGAGAAATTTCTAGAGGTAGTTGCTACTTAACGAGAGTAGTAATTATAAAAGGGATTAGTACCGACTAACATAACGTGGAACAAGATCTCATTCCTGGCAGAAAATTGTTATTATCCCTAACCCCTAATCATCACAAACGTAGAAAAACAAAAAGAAAAGTCAAAGGAGCAAAATCTTATTTCTCTCCTCTTCAAAGGAATCAAAGTGTACCAGAGAGAAGTCTCATTAGGAAAATGAGAACACATTGTTTATATATTATTTGTGTGAATCATATATTTTAATATCCTATTGATTTCCTATAATTATTAATCTAAAAAAAACTTAAAATTACATAAAATAATTAAATTATTTTTTCATAAAATTTAATTTAATTATTACTTGTAATTATTATCACAAATTAGAAAAGCCACGTTGATACACTCAACGGTGCTATTATGCCCATTGATCATCCTTGGGCCTCCTCGGCTACCTATGAGGATTTAATTCCATTGATTGCATCTTTTTTTTGGGAAAAATGTAAGTTATATTAAACCCAAAGTATTACAACAAAAACGGGGCATACCCCGCAGCAAGCAAAGAACACAATCCCCCCTAAAACAAGAAGGTCCCGAACAACACCCTAATTAAGATGCAATAAGTGTGACTGTCTATAAACAAGAAATTTAATCTTGTTAATAACATCAGTTATAGAAAATTGATAATTCTCGAAAAGCACTTGGTTTCTAGCCAGCCAGATGCAGTAGACCGAAGTTGCCAAAGCCAAGCAACGAATTTTGCCCTAAACGCCCGATGTGGCTCTACGACGAATGAGAGCACTGATACTGTGCTGAAGAGAAATAGATTGCCTTTTTAGTGGAATCCAGTCGCGAATATGAGCCCAAACTCGAAGAGAAGTTCTGCAAGAGAAGAACAAATGAGCATGGGATTCTGCCTCATTAGTGCACAAAGGGCAGAGGAAACCCTTGTTCAGGAAGGCAGCTCTGTCAAGAGCGAGCAGACGGTTCTTGGTAGCAAGCCACAGAATAAAGGACATCTTTGACGGAATGACTGGATTCCAAATAATAGAACTCCAGTGGACAACAGGTCTGGTCCCTCTGATGTAATCATACATCTTCCCCGCAAGCGTCTGTTCATTACAACCCCAAGAATTTAGCATCAGCTTGGCTACCTCAATATTTTCTTCTTTAGAGATGATAATGTCCCTGATATGAATAAAGACAGAGTCTGAAGAGGAACTAATAAAGTCCCACACATTGCCTCCTTTGAAATAATAATGATGGACCAATCGGACCCAAAGGGAATCCTTCTTTGAGTGCAAGTCCCAAAGAATACAGGACAGGAGAGCGATGTTCCAGTCCTTGAGATTAAAGAGGCCTAACCCGCCCTCTTTTTTGGGAGTGCAAACTTCAGACCAAGCCACCAAAGGTTTGATCTTACCACCATCAGCTTTTCCCCAAAGAAAGTTGCGGCATGTAGCAATGATTGTGTCCAAAACAGATTGGGGCAAGGGGAAGATACTCATCCAGAAGTTAGCAATACCTTGAATAACAGCCCTTATAAGCTCCACCTTCCCTGCATAGGATAGAGATTTTCTGCTCCATCCTTGAATGAGACAAGTAATATGAGAAAGTAAGGGAGCATAGTGGCAGACATTCAGCCTAGATGATAAAAAGGGAACACCCAAGTATCTGAAAGGAAAGTTGGCCAAGCTAAAGCTGCTGGATATCAGAAAGCACTTTTGGACCCACTCCAGCTGAGTAGATGGTAGATTTACTGGAGCTAATTGATAACCCTGAGACATTGCAAAAGTGTTGCAGTTTGGCATAGATTGCAGACACAGAGGGCAGGTCTCCTCTGGACAGGAGCATAATATCATCAGCAAATGTCAAGTGAGAAAGCTGAGTGACTGCACAGTTAGGATTAAATTGGAAATTGGCATTGTCCTTGAGGCTTTGTATATCCCGGGCAAAATATTCAATATAGAGAACAAAAAGGTAAGGGGAAAGAGGATCCCATTGCCTAAGACCACGCTGCCCTTTGAAATGCCCATAAATAGAACCATTAACTGCCACACTGAAGAAGGATGTAGATATACATTCCATAATCCAAGAACAAAACTAAGCTGGGAACCCAACAGATTTGAGCATCCAATCCAAAAACTCCCAAGAGATAGAATCATAAGCCTTATGCAAATCAATTTTCAAAAGGCATTTGGGGGAAATCCTCTTGCGGGTGTATTTACGCAGAAGCTCTTGAATATGGAAGATATTGTCCATCATTTTCCTGTTCTTAAGAAAAGCTGATTGGGATTCACCAATAATATTCTCTAGGACAGGGGCTATACGATTAGCCAAAATCTTAGACACAATCTTGTATAGCAAGTTGCAACAAGAAATAGGCCTAAAGTGGTTCACCTGGGAAGCATGATCTGTCTTAAGGATGAGAGCAATGATTGCGTGGTTAATCTGCTTTAAAATCTTACCAATAATGAAGAATTCATTGATGGCTGCAAAGATATCATCCCCTATAATGTTCCAAGCCTTTTTAAAGAAAAAGACATTATAGCCATTAGGCCCAGAGGATTTATTATTATCCATCACAAAGATAACATCCCAGACATCTTGCTTTGTAATTGGCCTAAGTAAGGCAGCAAAGCACTCAGGGGAGACTTTTGGGCCCAGCTTGCAGATAGACATAGATGCAGGTTGGAGGTGCTCTTAAGCACTAAACAACTCTTTGAAATGACTAACAAAAGCCTGGGCAATCTCAGGTTGGGAAGAGGTGAGTTGACCATTATCCAGCCTAATAGCAGCAATAAAATGGTGATGCCTATTGCGCTTGATTAAGGCATGGAAAAATTTAGAGCATTTGTCAGCTTGCAAGAGATACTTGTTCGTGATGAGTTGAGCTATCTTCATAGTCTTTGCTTTTCTAAGCATGATAAGCTGCCCTCTAGCTCGATTTGCTTGAGCAAGAAGAGAAGAGTCATGAGGATTCTGCCTGAGGGAGCAAAGTAGACTACTATAATTAGCTTCAGCTAGCTCCACTCTGTTAGAGATATGACTGAACTCTTGCTTGTACAGAAGCTTCAAAGGAGCTTTGAGAGATTTTAATCTCTTGCAGACCTTGAATATGCCACTGCCATTCATTTGATGGCTCTAGCCCTCTGCAACAATGCCTAAAAATTCTGGGTGATCCACAACACCATTATTAAACTTAAAGGGAGAATTACCTTTGGGAACCACCAACTTAGCGGTTAGAACTAGCAGAGTGTGGTCCGAAATGGATTTGAAGTCCATCACTTCACAAGAAGAGTGATCAAAGGAAGAGATCTAGAACTGGTTGCATATGGCTCTATCAAGCTTGCTCCAAACTCTACCATTTGTCCACGTGAACCCGGGGCCATGACTGTTATTGCCCCCTGGACCAAGGTCTGCATAACACTCTGCAAAATCCTTCAGCTCATAGGCACTAGCTTCAGCTCCATTGAACCGATCAAAGGGAGAAAGGATGGAATTGAAGTTGCCAATGAGGAGCCAAGGATAGCTCATAGCTGCACTGATGTTGTACAGATTAATCCATAAAGCTCTTCTGGCCATGACAGAGTAAAGCCCATAAATGAAAGAAACTTGGAAATGCTTGTTTGTAATTTTACAGTCAATGGAACAATGAATTAACTAAGCACTAGATTCCAAGACAGATAGTTTAACTATGGGAATTAAAATTGTGGACAAAGTCCCAATCTGCAAACTTTCTCTTCATTGTATCTTCCAATGAAATATTATTCAATTTGGTTTCCAAAATGACCATTACATTAACTTCATTACAACGAAGGAAGTTTTGCATCTCACGATGCTTCAGAGGAAAATTGAAGCCTCTGATATTCCAAGAGGCTATAATTATAGCTTAGGACGGGAAGGACCCTCCCCGACATGGATGCTAGATTTTTGAAGCTTTCCTTTCTTTGAGTCAAACTGCCTCTCCTCAGTTCTCTGTGTCTGCTGGATTTGAGCTTTCTTTCCTTTTTTCTGAGGCTTGGTTTTTTACCAGAACAAACCCCTCTTCATCAGGGTCTCCAAATTTGTCCTTCACTGCTCCTGCAATTTCCTTAGGGATTTGGTGTGGATCCTGAATGTTAGTTGGAGTGGATGGCTAATCCTAGTTTTTCTTTTCTTTTACTGAGGGAGATGAAGCATTGGGCTCTGGGATGGCTGCTAATTCAGAAATTTAAGGCTGAACTATGGGAGGGCAATCTGTGGTTTTTTTGCTGGAATCAATCTTAGTAGCAGACACAACTTTACAGTTTGCTAGTCGGTGTCCAATCATTTTACAATGAGTGCAAAAGGTTGGCCTATTCTCATATTCAATCTTCTGAATGAAAGCCTTACCAGAGGGAAGTCTAAATCGAACCTCTTCACTAAGTTCCATGGAAGCATCAATTTCCACCAGAGCATGGGCAAATGAGATAGATCCCTTGGATGTTGTCAAGTGGTCTGTGCGAATGGGGGGGGGGGGGGGGACCAATCTTGGATAGGATTTTTCCTAAAGCTTGTGGGTTCCATAGTTCCAGAGGAAAATTTCTGAGCTTAACCCATACAGGAATTTTGCTGAGTTCCTCATTCCCAAAGTCAAAGAAAGCGTGCATAACTTTCAGCAAGAGAGGCCTTTGGAAAATGAAATAGGGACCTTCTGATAGGACCTGATTCAAATCCTCTTCTGTCTCAAACTTAAACACCAGTCATCCATTTTCATGAGTTGAATATGAAACTTTACACCCCATTTTTGACAGCATTCCATTAATGTTTTCTATCCTGGAAACCGGCCAACCACATAACCTATAAGGCTGTGACCCCATGCCTCTTCCAAGGATTGCAAATCATCATCGTTCAGCAGCACGTCACCTTCAGAAGATTGAGGTCGATTGCATTTGCTGATGCCATGGGAACTAGTTTCCCTCCATTGTTCTTTCCTTGCTTTCTCTTTAGTTGCTGTTCTTTTCAACTCTTGGCATAAAAAAAATGAGATTTTGATATTATTAAAGAGTACTACTTGGTTACTTATTCATTTAATGTCAGCGTGGTTTGCGCAGTCCTGCTGGAACTTTACTAACAATTAACTTCAAGATCACACACATTTTGACCACAGAAAGATTGGTTCCTAAACAATAGATATTTGCTTTTCAATCTAGTCACCAAATCAACCAAAACTTTCCATTAATGACATTAAATAATTAAACTAATTTATTAAGTTTAGTTCTCTTCTATGTCGGGCAAAAATAAGAAAATGACAATCTAGTTACCCTTTTCCACACTTGGAAAAAAAAAACTTAGATTACAGTTTAATTCATGATCATACTTTTGAACACCGAAATTAGTTTGATTACCAAACAACATATATTTGCTTTTGGATCTAGCTAGTCCCCAAAATAGAAAAAAATTGCTTTTAATAATATCTTTTTTCCACACTGAAAAAGTGTAGAGTGTAGAGAAAACTAACTAGATTGTCATTCTCTATTTTCGCCCAACAAAGAAGATAACTAAACTTGTTAAATTAGTATATTAATTATTATTATTTATTACAAATCCTACATGGCACTCCATTAATTAACACATAATTGACCTTTTTTCATTAATTAATACTCTAGCCACCACGTATGACTCTCGTCAGTGTGGAAAAGCAAAATTCAATCATTTAAAATATATTTTTGACTTTTTAAAATTACAAACATTTAAAATATCAATTGTTTTAATGTACGTTTAAATATTTAAAATTATTTATTTTGAATTTTTCAAATATATTTTTATTTAACTAAAATGCTTTTCATTTTATAATAGCACTTCCTACATCACTTAACCAAAATACTAAAATGTGAAATTAAAATAAAAATTATTATTTTTAAAATCTTAAATTAATTTAACAAAACAATTCTCTAGAATAATTGAGATTTTGCTGATGCCACGGGAATTAGTTTTCCTCGATTGTTCTTTCTTTGGTTTCTCTTTAGTTGTTGTTCTTTTCAACTCTCGGCATATAAAAAATTGAGATTTTGATATTATTAAAGAGTACTACTTAATTGGCTACTTACTTTCATTTAGTGTCACCGTGGTTTGCACAGCCCTGTTAGAACTTAACTAACAATTAACTTCAAGATCACACACATTTTGATCATTGAAAGATTGGTTCGTATACAATAGATATTTGCTTTTCAATCTAGTCACCAAATCAACAAAACCTTTTCCATTAATGACATTAAATAATTAAACTAACTTATTAAGTTTAGTTCTCTTTTATGTCGGGCAAAAATGAGAGAATGACAATCTAGTTACGTTTTCCCACACTTGGAAAAAAAATAACTTAGATAACAATTAACTCAATTCATGATCATACTTTTGAACACCAAAATTAGTTTGATTACCAAACAATATATATTTGCTTTCCCATCTAGCTAGTCCTCAAAATAGAAAAAAAATGCTTTTAATAATATTTTTTTTTCACACTAAAAAACTGTAGATGATTGAGAAAGCTAACTAGATTGTCATTCTTTCATTTTTGCGCAACAAAGAAGATAACTAAACTTTTTAAATTAATATATTAATTATTACTATTTACTACAAATCCTACATGGCACTCCATTAATTAAAACATAATTGACCTTTTTCCATTAATTAATAGTCAGCGTAGCCACCAGGTATCACTCTCTTTGTGGAAAGAGCAAAATTCAAACAATAGAACTTCAGCTTCAGCCTCGTTGAACATAATGGCCCTTCTTGGTCTCACTGGCTCTATGCAAAGAGACCAAGTCGCATTTCTGAGAGCAACGCATGTATCCAAACAATTTCTGTGAGAGTGTGTTTGGATGGGGGAATTTAAAATTCTCAAGAATTTTAAATTTTAAGAATTTCAAATACTTAAATTGAAATTCTTTTATTTTCAAAATTTTGTGTTTGGATAAAAAAAATTAAAGTTATGAGGGTAAAAAAAAATGAATGAAGAAAAAGAGAAGATATGATTGGTATGTTAGTTATTCGTGTTCTTCTACGCTCACATCCGATTGATGTTGCACGAGCTCAGATAGTGTTTCTTGGAAAAGACTGTAAGAAGAGAATTTCAATTTCTCATTTCTTAGAAGAAAATTGAAATTCCAAATTTTTAGTTGTTTAAAATTTTGTTTTAAAATTCCAAAATTTTAAATTTTTCAAAAAAAACATCGAAACAATGAATTATTGATTACAAAATTCTCTGATAAATTACTTTCCTCAGTTAAAATTTTCTATCCAAACGCACTTTGAAAGAAATGCTCACACCTAAGCACTCTAATCTCTTCACCTTCTCCAATTTTGCATAGACAAACTGCACAATCGAGTGTAAAATCATGGAGATTGTAGAAGGGATAATATAGCTATGTACTTCATGAACAAGTTGAAGGTTTTGGTAGAGAAGTGGACGTGTGCTTAATTGGCTGGCTCTAATTTTGCTTTGTGATAATATTCAAACTTTTTGGTGTATAGATATTTATAACCCTTTGAACATAGTAGATGGATATGTGAAACTTTGGCTTTATATGGATGGATGCATGTACAATTTTGACTTTTGGTGGGTGCAATAAAAACGTGATGGCTAAATTTATTATATTGTTGTTATTATTTGAATATTATATGATACTTAAATTGAAAATTATTTTTATTTTAGTACTTTTGTTACATATTTATTGATCTTTTAGTCTTCTCTTTATTTTTTTTAAGCTATTAAAGTTTTACAGATTTAGAATATTATTATTTATCTTTTCTGCTTATATTAATATTTTTAAAAAATTATTATAAAAATTTATCATGAATAATAAGGGTATTTGAGTTTAAATATAATAAAAAATATATTAAGAACTACCAATATAAAATATTTTTACACTATCATTTAATATAGATAGTATCATTTAATATAGATAGTTGTATATGATTAATTTATTATTTTAGAAATAATTATCTTTAAAAGTCATATCAAACATGACTTTTAATTACTTGACAAAAAAGTTATGTTTTTTCCCCCTGGTGGATCTATATGTGTTGGGGTAAGAATTTTTTTATTTGTATACAGTGTAATAAAAAAAATCTTCCGCACAAAAAAAATATAAGAAAATAAAATTTTATTAATTTATTCTTTTAATTTTTAATGTTCTATCTTTCTAATAAACATCCACATAGGGATTAATTATATTGGATTTCTTTTTTTTTTTTGTGAAAGAGAAATATTATTCAAGAAGCTAAAAGCCTCTAGGAAAGACAATCTGAGCTATATCAGCTCTTACCTCAGAAACAATAAAGTTTTGAACAAAGGAATAAACATGAAAATTAACATCAACAGGCATAGCATGGCTAGCTAATCTATTTGCAACTCGGTTAGCTTTTCTGAATATGTGAAGTAACATGTTCTGCCTGAGTATAAATTGCATGGTATTATTTATTTTGTAAAAGTCTATGACATTTTTCTTTCGTGAAAATATTATAAATTATTTTTTGTTGCTATTAAATTTTTTTTTTAGATCCGCCACTAATTTCCTGTGAACGACTAGTATATAATGATAAGAGTCCACGCACAAACACCGACCACGTTTTATTGGCATGAAACCATGAACCACGGGAAATGTATTTGAGTTCAAATGTTGTCACAGTGAATTGCCTTGTAATAGGATCATATTAGTTTCTTCCTTGCAAACGTGCGTGCGCAGGAAATGGTGAAGCACAGGAAATGTTTTACAAATTTCTTTTAGGACATTCGGTGCAAACAAAAAAATTTCATCTCATTTTGGGAATCATGAATATTAAAAGCCATAATTCTTATAGATGAATAAAATCTCCTTCAAAAATATTCTTAAAAATATTTATATAAGTTTCTTAGAAATCAAATAGTAACCTGATAGTTTTTATATGCTTTTTTAATTATTTTCATATTAAATAATCTAACAAGGGTAAGGAGATACTTTTATTGCAATAAAAAAGAATTAACTTAGGAAAGTTAATTAGATGTTTGTTTATTAGAGAACTGTGTGATGAGTGATGAATGGGATTAGTTGGAAACAAAACGGGTGATTGAGAATCAATAAGCATAGCCAACTAAGGTTAACATGACCAAAGAAAATGGAAAGTAAATATCACAGAAAATGGGAGACATATTCAAAGTGATTAACAATTCAATGTTGTCCACTCTGTTATTTCTATCTCTCATAGTTGATGGCAGCTAAACTCACTCACCCACAAGGTTAATTTTCTGATTAAGGTTCATGGAGCCAAACTTTTACAGTGCTTAACAGATAATTCTTCACTTGCTCTTACTTTTATTTCTTCCGTGGTCTCTTTCTCTCATGAAGGGTCTCCATTATTTGTAAGATCAAATATTGAATGCTATACATTCTTTTATAGGCTTTTAGGAAAAAAAGTGAGTTAATTTCCTGTCAATGATAGGAATTTGAATTTCAATCAGGCTGCTAAACAATAACAGTCTCAGTGGACCAATTCCTTCGTCTTTGGCTAACATAGCTCAGCTTGCTTCTTGAAGTATCTTCTAGTTTATCATGATTGATATATTGGTTTTTTCTCCTTTATTAATTTAATTTATGGTCAATGATTTGTCTTCTGAATTTTGCTAAGGGATATCTCTTATAATAACTTGAGTGAACCTGTACCAAGAAGAAATGAAAAAACATTCAAGGTGTTTGGTCTTTATTTTATTATTAACTTTTCTCGTTCAATATTGTTTCTGTTTTCCTCAAGTGGCTTAAAAAATATAAATTCTGTTTACATGTTAATAAATAATTGTATCTTTTAACTAATCTTGAAACAGTATTGTAGGAAATCCTAAGATATGTGCCACTGGCGTTGAACAGAATTGCTTCAGAACAACATCGATTCCTTCTGCTCCGATCATTTCTCAAGGTAATAATAGTTCTTACATGCTGCAGATTTGTTTATGCTTTTCCATCCTCATGATGTTGCATCAGAAGTTTTTCTTCTTATCTGTCATAAAGTGGACTTAGTCCAAAACTACTGTTTTGGAGTGCAAGATTATTTCACATAGAACTGTTCGAAACTATCAATTTCTAAGTTGTCTTAACTTGTTTATAATCATTGCTTCCATCAGTCTCCACCCCTGTATATTTTTTTTTCTTTCTTTTTGTGTGAAATTACCTTCATACCCAAACATAACTTCCTGAAATTCTTTTCAAGAATCACAATCCACCAAAAGATCAAAGAGTCACAAACTTGCCTTGGCGTTTACTTCAAGCTTAAGCTGCATATGGTTACTAATTCGGGGAGTTGGCTTCCACATTCATCTAGTGGAGAAAAAGATATAACAAGAAAATATTGTTTGAGGTTAATGGTTAGGGGATCATACTCTGATGAAGCCTATATAAGCCTACTTGGTAGGCATATCATGATTTATTCTTGTCTATTTTAACTCAACTTTTCCCCTTCCGAAACAACCCCGTGAAGAGGTTTGCCTTGGAAACCTCAAGAAGTTCCACTCAGAGAACTTCAGCAGCAAGAACTTGATTGCCAAGGCGGTTTTGGAAATGTCTACAAAGGGTATATCCAAGATGGTATAGTTATAGCAGTAAAAAGGCTTAAAGATATACCGTTGCAGGTGAGATCAAATTCCAGACTGTAGTTGTGATGATCCGCTTAGCCGTCCATCGGAATCTTCTTCACTTGTATGGATTCTGCATGACAGCTACAGAGAGGCTCTTGGTTTATCTCTATGTCAAATGGCAGTGTTGCTTCCTGTCTAAAAGATAATGGCAATTTTGTACTGCTAGATAAGAGTTACTATATGTAGTTTTTAACAAGATTTGGTTCTTCAAATTGGTAGCTTATGTTGAAAGTCCATGTTTATACAAATTGATCCTCGAAGTGTTAACTTGCTAACAAGTTAGTCAAACTGATTTGTGAACTTGTAAATAATTTTATATCTCAAAGGACTAATTTATATAAACAAAAACTTTCAGGGGCAAAAACAACACAAGCTGTCATTTGCTAGTACCAAATTGACTATTAATTTGCATATGTATCCTCGAGAAATGTCAGCTACACTCTCTAACATACTCTTTATTATTAGTTAAAAGTTATTGGAAATCACAAAACTATGTAGTTCTCACTCTTTGCTTATTGATCCTCTATTCATGATTTGTATTTTCGAATCGGTTTTAACCAATTAAAGAGTGTGTTAAAAGGAATGTGTTAGAGTGTGTAGCTGACACTCATCATGTATCCATTATTCTTCTGTCTAATGCAGTGCAGTGTGCATGTAAGCTGTTTTCTAGCTTATTTTTTCCTTATACAGAATTCAGACCACTATAATAAGTTTCCTAACTTGTTTTTTTCTATCAGCAAATAAGGATGAATCTATAATACTAACATTTGAGGATCCAAAAATTGTTCTTATTGGCAAAAAATACACGTGTCAAAAGCTGGTGAATTTGCTCAAAACAAGGTTTGCAACTATTTTGCTTCTTCAGGAATTAACTCCAAGGCTTCAAACGAACCACATCCAACAATTGCACTTTCTAAAAAAAAAAAGCATTTTGAAACAATTGTCCATTTCAGGAAATTGGTTGTACATTATAACCAAAACAATAAGCCTTCCAGATGCACAAATGCACAAAACCATTTCATAACTTTTCTGGTTTGAAGAAAACCAAATGCACCAAAAATGAGCTACTCCCATTGTTTAGTTTTTCATATACAACAAATGCATTCCCTACCAACACACAACAAAGAAACAACACATAACAAGTTGTAGGCATATCATACTCTATGTATAGCAGAGTAGCAACACACAACAAATGGAAATTTTTGGGAGGATGACCCAAAATTTTTTGCTTCATACACCTACAATAACCAAGTCATAGTTGAGAAGGAGAGTTAAAGCCTTTCAAGTATCACACTTGCTTTTGTGTTGATTTTAGGTTCTATCATTTTTCAGTAATAATCTTCTTATGTTGAACCTTTAGATCTAAATTTTCTTCCAAAATATTGGTTAGAAAAAAAAACACAAAAATCTAAGTGTAAATCACTTAATCCATGTAGTCTTAGAGTCATGTTTAGTTATAATAATTGTCACATTATGTTCTAAGTTTGTGTTGAGTTTTGATTTTATTGATTGAATTCTAGATACATTTGTTCATATATTCTTGTCATTATTAGCCTATCTTTTGAATTTTGAGTCTAATTCATGCATGTTATTTAGTTCATAGCATGTTATAAATCAATTCCTAGAAGAAGTCTTGTTGTTGAACTTATTTTTTGTTTTCCAAGTTTCCTACATGATGCCTATGAAGAAGTTGAGTTGTGATGCTGAGTTGTGGATGAATTTGTGAATCAAAATAAGTCTTAAGATCACTTGAATTGTGTTATTCAAGACAATTGAGCATAAGCAAACACAAATTGTAACTATCCAAACCTTAAGCAATATAAACACTACTCTAGATTTCTAGGTTAAACATGACTGGGAATTGGTCACTACTAATTTTGAGCTAAACTTTTTACTGAAGTTTCTAGACATCTGGACCAAAATTAGAAAAGAATAAACAAGTGATTTGGATAAATGAAAAAAATAATAAAAATCATACACGTTGGAAGGAAAATTAGTGTCCAGAAAAAAAGTGAAAGGGAAGTGTGTTTGTTGTTTTGGCTCAAAATTTGTTCTATAATTAGTGCCTATTTTATACTAATCTTAGTTCTAAAATTTCAATTAAAAATTAATATGAAAACAAGTGCTAAAACTAGAGGTTTCTTGAATCTTATTTTTTAGTTTTTGTACTCTAGATCCATTCTAGGTTTCTCTTTGAGTCTTGGCTTGCTTTTATTTCTTCGCATTGCTTTAATTGTTGAATAATCCTTGAAAATTTGTCTTGTTAAAACTCTATTAGTTTATCTTTCATTTCAATTTGTTGGTCTTTGGTTATTGCTTGTCTCTTAGTTCCCTTGTTTGTGAATTGCCATATAGGGAATTGGAAAGGAGGATTGGTGCCATCCCTTGAAGAATTTGAGTCAAAAAGCAAGGGCTCAACCACCTTAAGAGATATTGGACTAAGAAGCACTTCAAATTGAGTGAATCACCAAAGAGAAAAAAAACACCAAAATTGAGGACTATTTTATAATTTTGTAATTGGCAATTTACTTACCTTCATTACTTTCAAGTTTTGTAACAAAAAGGTCTTTCATTGGAAGTGTGTTGGGAGCCTCCAATAGGTTACCAAACTTCCATTTGTGTGTAATAATTTTAGGCAATTTTCCCTTAGGATAGTGAATATTTTGTTGGGAACCTCAAATGTGGTCATCCAAACACTCCTAGGATTCACCTAGTTTACATTTCTTGCACTTTAATTTCTTGCTTACTTTCATAACTTATTTTCTTTACTAGTCACGCCTAGTTTATCTTGTAATTACATAATTTTTTCTTCTTGCTTATCAAGCTTATCTTGATTTCTTTTGAACCCTAGATTTTACCTTTTACAAACCCCCGACAAGAAAGAACCACAACTTAGAAACCAATATGAGTCATCATTCATCTAGTGTTAATGGTGAGGGTACTAGTCATAAGGATCCTCTATCTAGAATCTTAGATGAGTTGAGTTCCCTCAAGTTATGGAAAGAAAAACTAGAAAGAAAAGAAAAATGAAGAGAGAGGGTTGAAATAAATTAAGATGAGAGAGAAAAAATAAGAGAGGAAGAAAGAAGAAAAATAATGAAAGAAATGAAAAGAGAAAAACATGTCTCCTATAGTAGTCATGACTCTTGCAAGAGTTTAAGTGAAGAACTCAGCGACTATTATAGAGGGCGCCATAGTTCACATTCTAAACATCATTCCCAAAGAAAAGAAGAGGATAGAAGGCCTCAAGAGGTTAACATTAGCCTCCTATATTTTCATGGAAAAGATAATGTCAAGGCCTACTTAGATTGGGAAACAAAGGTTGAACAAATCTTTGCTTTCCATCATATTAGCGAAGAGAGAAAAGTTCCATTGGCTACCCAGGGTATGCCCTCTATTGGTGGACTTCCCTTGTTAGGGAACAAAGGATTCATGGGGATCCTCCAGTAGAGCATTGGAATGATCTTAAGAGTGCCCTTAGGAAGAGGCACATTCCCTTCTACTACGAAAGGGAGTATGAGTGTTGAAGAATATAAAAAACAAATAGAACTACTCTTTTTAAGAGTTGGACTTAGGGAGGAGGAAAGAACAAGCATAGCTAGGTTCCTCAGTGGACTTAATATGGAAGTGAGGGACAAGGTTGAACTCCTTCCATATAGGGACCTAGATGAGCTAGTCCAACTTTGTATAAGAGTGGAACAACAACTTAAAAGAAAGCCTTCTTCAAAATCTTATGGCTTTCACTCTTATCCAAAGAAGGACCAAGCCTAAGGATTTTGGGGGGCTGCACCTTCAAAACCCAAGGAAGATAAGGGTAAGACCATAGAGAAATCCACCCCTAAGACTAGTTCCCATGAAAGAACTAGCAACATTAAATGCTTCAAATGTCTTGGGAGAGGTCTCATTGCCTCTCAATGCCCCACAAAGAAAACCATGATTATGAGGGGTCAAGACATTTATAGTAGTCAAGAGGAGTCGACTTCTTCCCCTTCCTCTAGTGGAATTGAAGATGAAGTAAGGGGTGAAGAGTCTAGTGAGGAAGTCTACCCCCATGAAGAAAGAGACCTCGTAATGGTTAGAAGGCTCCTTGGAGGTCAATCTTGTGATCTATTTCAATCCCAAAGAGAGAAAATGTTTCATACAAGATGCAAAATTTTAGATAAAACTTGTTCTCTCATTGTTTATAGTGGATCTTGTTGCAATTGTTGTAGCACAAGATTATTTTCTAAGTTGAACCTCACTATCATTCCCCACCCAAAACCTTATAAACTTCAATGTCTCAATGAGCAAGGGGAAATGATAGTTAACCAACAAGTGAAGGTACCTTTCTCCATTGGAACATATAAGGATGAAGTTAATTGTGACATAGTTCCCATGGAGGCAGGGCATATTCGTTTTGGAAGGCCATGGCAATTTGATAGGAAAATCATTTTACAATGGCCTAACCGATGAGATTACCCTCACCCATCTTGGCACTAAATTTGTGTTGCATCCTCAAACACCTTTATAGCTGGCCAAAGATCAACTAACTATGAAAGGTAACAGTGATAAGGAAGAAAAACAAAAGAAAAAGAAGGATAGTAAGGCCTTGTCTTCAAAGCCCAAGGGGAAGGAAAAAGAGGAAAAGGCTCCAAGAAGATTGTTAAGAAGGAAAATCATTTTGTAACAAAATGTGATATCAAAAGAGCACTCCTTCTTAAACAATCTTTCTACCTTCTCCTATCAAGGGAAACATCCCTTAGCACTGCCATACCTCTTGAGCTTGAGGTTATTCCTCAAGTAAAGGAGTTGTTGGATGAGGGTTTGGTTTGTAAGAGCTTAACTCCTTATGCTTTGTTGGTGCCCAAAATTGGTATTATGAGGCACAAAATTCCAATCATAAGTGGTATAACGAATGTGTTGAGTGGTGCAACCCTCTTTTGTAAAATCACCAATGCATCCAACATCTTCATGATTCACATACATAGGGACTCATTTGGTAGGTTTGTTCTTATTTTTAATTTCAATACAAACTTAGATGCTCATATGGGATACCTTAGGTTTGTCATACTTTTTGGTAGGAATAATCAACATAAAAATACAGAAAAAATGTATGTTTTATTGCATTACTTTCTTTAATTTTTTAAATAGTGATCAAGGGGTTCCCACAAAACCTAAGAGAATAAAGGTCATTTCTGAGTGGCCCATTCCACCAACTATAAGGAAAATTTGGGGGCTTCCATGACTTAACAAACTTTTACAAAAGGTTTATCCCATAGTTTTCTATACTTGTATCACCACTCATTGAGTTGGTGAGGAACCATGTTCTCTCATGGGAAGAACTCAGGAAATGAGTTTTTAGACCTTACCTTACTCCAACATACCAAACACCACTGATATATATGTTTATATTCTTTTTATAGGTATCGAGGGAAGAAGCCCAGGGTTTCAAAAACCTCTGGATTTGAGGTCATATCCTTTTCAAGTGGGAGGGAATGATGCAATCCTACCCCCAAGGGCATTAGATAGAATACTCCAAGAAGATTGGGTCAAAGAAGCAAGAGAAGACCCTAGGGTTCTCATGAGCCGTAGGGTAGATTTTGGGCCCATGTGCTAAGTATGAGCCCACTTATCTTTGTACATATTAGATTAAGGTTTCATTATTTTTGGGCCTTGTATTTAGTGCTTCATAGTGTAGGGAAGGTACCCTAGTAATATAGGATTTTTTGGCCCTTGTATTTTAGGGCACCTAGACTAGTTTTTCTATTAAAGGTAGTTTTATAATTTCACATGCATTAAGTACACTATTTGATGTGTGTGTTGGGAAATAAATTTAATTGAATTGGGAAAAGCCCAATCCAAATAAATTTTAGAGGGGGAGGTGAGCATTTGCTTGCTACATCCCATTGCCATATCATATAGTCACACTTTGTGCATGCCCTTCATACTTTACATGCCTTATGACCCCTAAACACACTTAGTGGGGAATCTTGGACTTGATCTTGGATTATGGGCTTCACTATAGCTAAAATCACTAATCATAATTAGTGAAATTTCGATTCCAAATTTGGCTCCACAAATTCAAATTCAAGTGAAATTTGAATATGAATTCAAAATTTCCCTCAAATTTGGTGTGACACTTAAGCTATAAATAAAGGCCTTGTGTGTTCATTTTTTTTTCAAATTTGATCGTTTGAGAATTACACTTCAAAGTTCATACCTCATTTGAGGCACAAAATTTCGTGCTCCTTCTCTCCTTCTCCCTCCACTCATCTTCTCCTACCTTCAAGCTCTTATCCATGGCTTCCTATGTTGGTGAGCTTGCTCTTGACTCATCTTCTCCTTGAAGTGGCGTCTCCAATCTTCTTTCTTCCTTCTTTGTTCTACTGTCATTGAACTTCAAGAAGCAAAGGACTCCATTGATGAAGAAGATTCAAGGCCTACAAGCTCCACATAGAGCTACATCACTTATACTACATGAGAATACTTCTCACGATGCAGTGGGGTTGTGTTGATTACGACAATATCAAAACTGTCAATGGAAAAGTCTATGCTAGTTTTCAAGATGCATGTTATGCTTTGGGGTTACTAATGGATGATAAAGATTATATTGATGCAATTAAATAAGCCATCGAGATAGGTTCTGGAAACCAATTGAAGAGACTTTTTGTTACAATGCTATTCATGAATGCAATGGTAAAACCAGATGTGGTATGGACTGCCCACTTGGAAATTGTTAGTAGATGGAATTGTCTACCAAAAGAGAAGACAACTAAATATTCCAAGTAAAGTTCATGTCATTTTTAGTTTTATATATCTTAAATCTATAAACTGATTATATGGAGTTTTAATGTAGACTTTATTGTTTGAACTCAATATAGTACATAGATATGTAGATGATCCATATTGTTATAAATGAAAGTTTATAGGTAAATAGATCAAATTAAGTGAGATTCCAAAAGAAAATTAAAATTTTTATTTTTTTTCATTGTATCTGATATGTTAGAAAGTTCATATGTTTGCAACATACTATCTATAAAGCATTTTTATTTGTTGTAGGTCTTCACATTGAAGATAGTGACTTGAAAGAGCTTTGTCTTATAGAAATTGAGAAGCTACCCAATTCGAATGGAAGATCTTTAAAAGATTATACTTCCCTACCATGTCCAGATAGTTCTAACTTGATTTCTATGTAAACAAATTCATTGTAGAACAACTCAATTATGACACAAATGAGTTAACTAAGCTCAATGCTACTCTATTGAAGTTGCTGACATAGGAGCAGTTAGATGTCTACAATCAGATCATTGAAGTCGTGTTTTCTGATCATGGCCAGTTTTTCTTCCTTTATGGCAATGGTGAAATTAGGAAGACCTTCCGTTGGAATACATTGTCAACTGCTATTAGAGCACAAAAAAAATTGTTTTGAATATTGCATCCAGTGGTATTGCCAGTTTGCTTCTCCCTAGTGGAAGGACAACTCATTCTACTTTTTCAATTCCATTGTTAATGACTGAGGAATCAACACGCAACATAGCTCAAGGTAGTCTTCATGCAAATCTTCTTATTGGAACTAAATTAATTATTTGAGATGAAGCACCAATGATGAATAAATATTTTCGAGGCTTTGGACCGCACTTTGCGGGATTTGATGCATTGTAAGTGTGAAGAAAACAAATACAAGCCGTTTGGTGGAAAAGTTATTATTTGAGGATGCCATTTTAGAAAAATTCTACTAGTAGTTAAAAAGGTTTCAAAACAAGATATCCTTAATGTAGCAATTAACTCATCAAATTTATGAAAACATTGCAAAGTGTTGAAATTGACAAAAAAACATGAGATTGACAACTATCAAGACAAATCAAATAGTTAACGAGATCAAGAACTTTGTTGATTGGATTCTTCAAATTGGTAACAATGGCATGGATTCATATGATAAAGGTGAAGGTGGCATTGAAATACCAACTGATATTTTGGCTTTAGACATTGATAAACCATTCCTCTCATTGGTTGATTTTTTGTATTCAAACATATTGGAAAATTTGAATATTCCAAATTTCTTTGAAGAGAGAGCAATCCTAGCTCCGGCATTAGAAACTGTTGATGAAGTAAATGAATTTATGTTGTCTTTAATTTCAGGGGATGAAAAATAATATTCAAGTTTAGACACTTCTTTCCATTTTGATGAAGATTATGAAATACAAGGTGATTGGTTTACACCAAAATTTTTGAATGAGATCAAGTGTTTAGGAATTCCAAATGGATTATGTAATGGTACACGACTACAAGTCAAATAGTTAGGCAAAAATGTCATCACAACTACAGTACTAACTGGAAAAAATTATGGTGATACAATTTTTATTTCAAGAATAGATTTGGTACCCTCTGATCCTAGCTTCTCATTCAAATTCCAACTTCAACAATTCCCTCTATCTCTGTGTTTTGCAATGACTACAAACCAAAGTCAAGGACAATCATTATCTAAGGTTGGATTATATCTTCCAAGGCCAGCATTCACTCATGGTCAACTATATGTGGTAGTATCTAGAGTGAAATCAAAGGAGGATTTGAAGATGTTGATTTTGGATGAAGAGAGAAAAGTATGTACATCAACCAAAAATGTTGTATACAAAGAAGTTTTTGTAAACCTAAGTAACTACATATAATAGGTTATACATTGAGGTTTGTAGTAATCACAATAGGTTGATTATGCAACCAAAAAGAAAATAAGTGTTGGACAGACATGCAACTATATGCTTATTGGATTCTTTTTTTGTAAAAGTTCATAAAAATTATTGCATTTATTGGTCAAAACAAAATGAAGGAACTACTCATCACTAATGGTTATGGTCAGAATAGTTATGCCCATGATTGGCAATCTTTATCCTTAAGTAGAAGTCATTATAAATACAATCAAAAGGAAATAACAAAGCAAGTTAAATTTCACAAAAAAATCCTTTTAATATGTTCTTAGCAGTAGAATTTTGTACCTTTCTATATGAGAATCTGATGACAAAATGTTGGCAGTAATACATATTTTTTATTCAAAGGAAAAAATATTTGTATACGCAACCATATACATGATAATACCTACATACATAGTGAAAAAATACTAACTAATTGGCAGTATAAAAATGTGTACAATTAATAATACTGCACACGTCCCAATACATGTATTATGGCACTAATTTGCAGAACAAAAAGTTCCAAATACAACCTATTTTCAGTATTTTGAACAATCACATGCTAACATCCTCTGTTTCTAGGAAGACCTCTAGTAATTTGGCTTCATTCATGTTTGTAGTAATAGCAATAGGTTGATCCTACAACCAAAAGAAAAGAAGTTTTTGAAAACCTATAGTCACTACATATAATAGGTTATACATTTTTTTTTGTAGAGATGAATGTATCTTCATGCATTGTGTGTAGTTTGATTATTATTGGTATATGTGTAGTAGTTGTGATGCAACCCTCCCTAGGAAGGGATGAGTCACCAGAGCCATGAGCAAGAGGCTCCAAGAGGATTGGGCTAGAGCTGTTGAAGAAGGCCCTAGGGTTCTCATGAACCTCAAGGTAGATTTTGGGCCCATGGACCAAGGTTGTGTCCACTTATCTTTGTACATATTAGATTAGGATTTCATTATTTTTGGACCTTGTATTTAGGGCTCCATAATGTAGGTAGGGTACCCTAGAAATGTAGGATTTTTCAGCACTTGTATTTTACGACACCTAGACCAGTTTTTGTATTAGGGGCAGTTTTGTAATTTTACATGTATTAAGTGAATATTTGATGTGTGTGTTGGGAAATAAATTTAATTGAATTGAGAGAAGCCCAATCCAATTAAAGTTTGGAGGGGGAGGTGAGCATTTGCTTGCTACACCCCATTGCCACATCATATAGTCACACTTTGTGCATGTCCTTCATGCTTTACATGCCTCAAGTACACTTAGTGGAGAATCTTGGACTTGATCTTGGATTAGTAGGCTGAACCACATTTAAAATTCACTAATCATAATTAGTGAAATTTTGGCTCCAAAATTTGGCTCCACAAATTCAATTTCAAATTCAAGTGAAATTTGAATAGAAATTCAAATTTCCCTCCAATTTTGTGTGAGACTTAGGCTATAAATAGAGATCATGTGTGTACATTTTTTCAACTTTGATAATTTGATAATTATACTTAAAATTTCAAACCTCATTTGAGGAACAAAATTTTGTGCTCCTTCTCTCCCTCTCCCTCCACTCATCTTCTCTTACCTTCAAGCTCTTATCCATGGCTTACTATGGTGGTGAGCTTCTTCTTGACTCATCTTCTCCTTGAAGATGAGGTACAAAATTTTGTGCATATCCTTCATGCTTTACATGCCTCATGACACCTAAGTACACTTAGTGGAGAATCTTGGACTTGATCTTGGATTAGTAGGCTGAACCACATCTAAAATTCACTAATCATAATTAGTGAAATTTTGGCTCCAAAATTTGGCTCCACAAATTCAAGTGAAATTTGAATAGAAATTCAAATTTCCCTCCAATTTTGTGTGAGACTTAGGCTATAAATAGAGATCATGTATGTACATTTTTTCAACTTTGATAATTTGATAATTATACTTAAAATTTTAGACCTCATTTGAGGTACAAAATTTTGTGCTCCTTCTCTCCCTCTCCCTTCACTCATCTTCTCTTACCTTCAAGCTCTTATCCATGGCTTACTATGGTGGTGAGCTTCTTCTTGAATCATCTCCTCCTTGAAGTGGAGTCTCCAATCATCTTTCTTCCTTCTCCATTGCACTGGCATTCATCTTCAAGAAGCAAAGGACTCCATTGATGAAGAAGATCCAAGGCCTACAAGTTCCACATGGAGCTACATCAAGTTGTGTTGTGAAAAGTAGTACATCATGTTCATTTAGGCATACAAAGGATTGGCATGTTCACTTTTGAGAGGATATAGACTTAAGGATTTTTTTATGGTTATGTTGATGTACTTTTGGAATTTGATTGTCAAAGAATTAGTTACTTATAAACCACTACTTATAAATTAATTGACAGATTAATATATTTTGTAATGCAATCACTATCCTTCAATATCAGCATGCATTAATTTAATATTGTATTTTTTGTGATTTTTAGATTATTATCATTTTTTTTATCAAACTTGAAAAATATAGTTTAAATACTTTTAAATATTTAGTTGTTAGATTTTGGAGTTATTGTATAAAAGTTCTGATTAATTTATCTATTATCTATAATCAACATAAAATATAACTAAAATATTTTTATTAAACTATTTTAACAGATACAAAAAAAATGCATTGATCCTTTATAAAGGAAAACTGAATACGGATGGTCATTACTCTTCGCATATTCTCTCTTATATTCTCATACTCAAGCATGCACGGGACCACGAAGGAGCAGCAATGGACCACAAAGCATTCAATAGGGGACCACGACAATGACCAAAAGTTTATCATGCATTTGTTGAACCACATTGACGACATACTTAGATGGGAAACGAAAGAAACATTTTTACCATTGATTTTGTAGATGAGGTATTCTTTTCTCATGAACCCATATTTGCTTCATCATTATACGATTAGTAATTTTGGGGTTCATTCATGCATGCTGTGATTGAAACTTTTGATTGAAACTTCACTTTATTACACATTTTTGGTTACATTTTCATTGTAATACCCAAATATTTAACATACATCCATGTCTTTCTATGCATCATACTCCTCTAAAGAAGGATATAAGGATATAGTGAGGAGTTTTTTGATATTTATTGTTCGGATTCACTATTAAGTAGTGTAATTTTTTCTATTAAATCTTTTTGTATATGACGATAGTTGGTTAAAAATTATAATGAAATAGGACTGTGTCCAAATTTTAATGATGCTATGGCTGAAATTTAAGAAGAACTTTCAGGTGTCTGGAAGTGAATTGATAATTATAGGAATGTAGAAGAGTTATATGCTGAAAGACTAAAAGAGACACCCTGATCCTTCAAAATGGATGGCATCAAGTTAAAGTCAACAATGAAGTGATGGAGGATAAAAAGGTGTATTTTAGATATCCAGGTGACTCATTTTTATGTTAGTTTCTTCAAAATAGATGAAGAATAGGCTACAAAGAAAGTAGAATTGGAACCCAAAAAAATTGAAAACTCGAGAAATAGTTATAATGTTCCCAAAAGTGGGCATCATTCTAAGGGAAAATCTCCTGCTTTATTTGTTCCACCTAAAAGAAGAAGTGCAAAGCCCTTAAAGCAGAAATGATCCACAAGCCATTTTGTAATTTTAACTTATTTATTGTAATGAAGTGGTTCCATTTATTTTAGTTATGTTCCACATTAAGCAATTTAGTGAATTTGAGTTTAGTTCAAAAAATTTGGTGTTGCTTAGATGATAGAATTCAGACAAACTTTGACTAAAGATTCAGCTACCACTAGCAAAATTGTAGGTCTACTTCCTTAACTTTATGCATTTTCATATACTGTACTAACTTTCACAACAACCATTTTGATGTGTATTTGTTTTGTCTACTTTCAAATTCTGCAAAACATGCATAAAGATTTTGCTGCATTTTTTTGTCAAAAGAAGATCAATGAACTACACCTAACAAATTATTATGGAAGGGTACATAAGTGTAAGCTGCTATTTGCAAAAAAAAGACCAAATTCAGTGAAGATAGGAAATGAGTGGAAATAGTTTTGCAGGTATGCAGGGTTCAAGGAAGGGGATAAGCTTGCATTTGTCTTTGACAGTGAAGAAAAGGAAGATTATGTTGAACAATCTATTTTTAGTAAAACCAAAAGAAAATAAGTGTTGGAAAGGCGTGCAATCAGAAATGCATTGGCTATTGAAATCTTTGAAGAAAAGGTTTATGAAGTTGAGAAAATTTGATGGCAATTTAGCAGTCTATACCTGCTAAAGAACTGTAGTTATGTAGGGAGGGTTGTTATGTTTTGTTTGTCTATTGTTCTTTCATAACAAAGAAAATATCATTATGCAATGAATATTTGGATAGTGGTTGAAACAACAAGTTTTAGACAAGATTTGTTGATGGTTGACACTGATGTACTCTGGATAGGTTGCATTGGAAACTCAACAAGATGTACAATATCAACAATTGAATTCTCCCCAGTCCTTTTAGCAACACCCTCAATTTGTAAATACAAAAAGTTTATAACCATAGACACTATTCTATATATATGCAATGGAAATGTATCAAAAAAGCATGTTTGTGAACCAAGATTATTAGTCTTTGAAAAAACCCAACAATAAAATGTTAAATCAGTCTTTTTTAAATTGAATCGTATAAAAGTTATAGTTCATGATATTCTACAATAAAACAGTTTTCCGTGCATTGCAGGGGCTCTAATACTTGTATTATATGTAATGGAGGTACAAGGAGTACGAATCTCGCTAACAGAAGATGTGAATCGGTCCAATTTATAATAGCTACAAAGACTCACATTAGGACATGATGTTTGCATGTTCACCAAAAATATAACAATAACCTACCATATTTACACTAAATACATCCATGGCCATCAAATGTATATGTAAGACAAATAATATATAAAGAGATAACTTGGCTTATCAAATTTGCTTCTTAGAGTGCTAACATGTGCTTCTCGTTGCATGTCTATTTCATATATGCATTTTGTAGACCTTGATTTTGTGTATCAGTAACCAAAAACAATCAACAACCTAATAACCTTTTCTATTCTGTCTCAGTCAACAAGCTTACCTATAGCCACATTGCCTTTCAAGATTCCTTCTTCCTTATATTTGTCTTTTCTTCCCATATTTGATTATTTCTCAATTTATACTTCCTCATTGGAATATTTATCTTTACAGCCCTTAAAATAGAGTGCATGCTACATTGTCCACTAATATAAGGAGCACAAAAATGAATCCTTTTTTTCTATTAACCAGGACCATGATCAAAATCTAACAAGAT
The DNA here is from genome assembly GCF_000004515.6 of Glycine max. Classification (NCBI taxonomy): domain Eukaryota; kingdom Viridiplantae; phylum Streptophyta; class Magnoliopsida; order Fabales; family Fabaceae; genus Glycine; species Glycine max. The sequence goes on from NC_016091.4 coordinate 33,933,125, forward strand.
CTATAACCCCTGTGACATCAGTCCATCCATTGTTAAAAATGATATTATTTTTCTGAATCTTCTTCACTTGTATGGATTATACGCTTATCCATCCATCCGAATCTTCTTTGCTTGTATGGATTCTACATGACAGCTACAGAGAGGCTCTTGGTTTATCACTACTTGTCAAATGGCAGAGTTGCTTCCTATCTACAAGGTAATGGCGATCGAGGCAATGGTAATCCGTATTTTTCAGATCCTACATTAAGAAATTAGTATGCCAACTTAATATTATTTTTATCAAAGAAAATCGAAGTAACAAGAGATGAAAAGAATAATAAAAAGCAGAATGTATCACGATGCTAACCATGATATGATGCCTGGAAAATTTAATTTCTCTTTGTTGAAATAAAGTAAATTAAAACAAATAGATAGCTTGAGAAAGTAGACAAACTAATATAATCTTGATTCTCTTGCTGAATGTGCCCTCTTACATTTGACCTTCTCTCACCTAAATAAAACAAAAAATCACATTGTGATTTATGGATATTGAAAATGGTTGGTTGCAAAAGGCTGAATAGAAATTGTGATTGGTATCCAAAAGAAAACTATGCATGGCAGAATAGCAATTTTTTTCATGTCCTATAGCAAAATCTGATTGCATCACTGCTTGGTGCCCATTTAGGGATTGTATAAATATATTGCTTGTCCATTTGTGGAAAAGACGTTCTAAGCTTATAAAAAAATAGCTTCCTTGCCCAAGTTTGTGCTCTTCAGGTTCATTTCTTCCTTCAATCTTGCTTTTGGATGCTACTCGTGGAGATGGGTAGCTAAACCCTCTATTGTTGGGGTTAGATTGTATCTGAACCTTACACTCTCATGTATTTATTTTGAAATCTTGTTATGCATTCATCTTCTTCAATGTTAGCTTTTAATTCTATGTCTTATGCTTGTTATGGATTGGGCACCAGCAGCTTGATTTTTAGATGAGATTACGACTAGAAAATGTTTTCTTTATCTTGAGTCGGGGTAAAATTTGCATTAAACCTCGAAGCTAGGAATAGGATGAGATTTAATGATTATCTTTGGGTCATTGAGCTTAAAGTAAGTTCCTTTGTTAAATGTGCAAGGGATTGACATTTAATGGAAGAACTTAGGTCTTTTCACCTAAGGAATTAGGGAATAGCACACCATTTTGAACTATGACCAATATTAAAATTGGATTACAAGTTGGGTGTCATGTTTTAGTGTCAAGAGAGTTTACCTCGGTGAAATCTAACTCCAACAACCTTCGTCATTTGATTTTTATATCATTTTATTGTGTGTTTATCTAAAATCCCAAAAATATTGTAACTTGCAGCTTTGTTTTAATTTATCTTTATCGATGAACGTTATGTTCAAATCCTCATTGTTCATTTGTTAGTTTAGATAGTAAAAACTTTTGAAAATTTCCAAGTATTATGCAAGTCTTCGTGGGAACAATATATCTTACTTATCGAACACTACGTGAAGATTTGGTATGCTTGACAATGAGTCATCAATTTTTTTGGTGTCGTAGCCAGGGACTTGTGTCTCAATACTAGGAAATTTCTCATTTTTCTACTTATCTAGATTTATTTTCTTATTTTTTTTATCTTGTGCTAACTTTTTCCCTTTAGTGTTTTGTTTTCCTTGTTTATGCAAACTTGGAGCCCAACCGATCCTTTGTATTTTGACCTGGAAGTTGAGAGGACAACTTGGAGAAACAAAAATTTGACAAGGAAAAGGAAGGCACTAGAAAGGCTAGCTATACAAGAGCCCAATTCACTTGTTTCGCCAAATCTTCTTTCACCATTTATTCAAGAGGAAGAAGAATTCATCATGGCAGAAGAAGAGCCAAGACATCAACCACCAAGTTGGACTCTACATGACTACTTAGCCAACATTGGGCCATGGTATTTCAACACCATTGCTAGGTCGGATGTGATGACTCGCAATGTGGAAATGAGGGCATCTCTCATTCAATTGATCCAACAAAAAAAAATTCCATTGTTTTTATTATAAATATCCTTATGCTTATTTGATTACCTTTTGTGCGTATTTGCAATACAGTGAAGATTGATTAGGTGGATGACAATTTCACTCATATTAGTCTTTTCGCATTTTCACTTTTTGACAAGGCTGAGCATTTGCACCAAGCTATTCCTCCCAACATTCCTTTGACATGGGATGAGATTTGTGATAAATTCTTGAATAGATTATTCTCTTAACCCAAGATCAATCAAAGGAAGATGACTATTGCTACTTTCACTCAAGGAGTTAATGAGTCACTCTGTGAAGCTTGGGAGCAATTTAATAGTCTATTCAGACATTGTCCAACTCATGGCTATGATGATGGAGGTCAAATTAGCACTTTCTTGGAATGGCTGAAACCTCAAACTAAGCTTATGCTGGATACTTTAGCTAAAAGAAAAACCATGTACAAAACACTAGATGAAGCCAAGGAGATCATTAAGAATATGGCCTCCAATGACTATGAGGTCCATCATGATAGAACTCCCACTCTTATGCAAAAGAGAGGAGTCTTTGAGTAAAATCCCTATGATGCAATTTTGGTTCAAAACAAGTTGCTCACTCAACAAATTGATGTACTAACCAAGCAAATTTTCAAAATTCCACAACTCCAAAGTGTGCAAACTACTCAATCTGGAGCTCAACAAGTTTTAAGTTATGCTCTTTGTGGAAGTGGTCACCCAAGTGATCAATGCTTCATGCATGGTGGTTCCCAAGAAGAAATGAATTACATGGGAAATAAAAACCAAAAAGAAACTATGGAAATCCTCCTTACAACAATGCCTTCAATCAAGGATGAAGGAACAACGACAACCATGGTTGAAAGCAAGACGTCGGTCCCTCCAATAGACCACCATCTCATGGTAATCAAGCTAGGCAAGGCCAATAATATCAACCTTTTCATCAAGATTGCACTTCTAAGTTGGAGGACACTCTCAATTAATTCATGCAAATCTCTACCACCAACCAAAAGAATACAAATGCTTCTATAAAAAATCTTGAGGTGCAAATGAGACAAATTGCCAAGGAAGTGGAGGAATTTAAAAGTAGATTACTTTTTGCCAATACTCAAACTAATCCTAAGGAGAAATGCAAGGCCATCACTACAAGGAGAGGTATGTTGGATATAAAAAGTTAGCAAGAGGTTGTAGTTGAGGAAGTTAATGAAGATGAGAAAAAGTGAGCTCAAGGAAGAGTGAAAAAAATAAAAAAGAGAAAAATAGTGAGGATAATGAAAAAAAGTAAGGAAAAAGAGAGAGAGCTAATTAGCTAAGGAAAATAATAATGTGGTAGTGAATCTTCTCACCAAGGATCTTCCATATCCACATGCTCTCACAAGGAAAAACAATATGCAAGGTTTTTAGAAATTTTCAAAATATTGAAAGTCAATGTTCCTTTTTCTAGAAGCTCTAAAGAAAATGCCCACTTATGCCAAATTAATGAAAAATCTTCTCACCCAGAAGAGACTCATTGAGCAAGATATCTTTCAATTGCCAACTTTGTGATGATGGACATTGAAGAGGACTCCGAAGTGCCACTTATTTAGGGAAGACCATTCATGAACACAACTAAGATTTTGGTTAATGTGCATGATGACCAAAAAATGATTAGGTTGCATGATGAAGAGATCACATTCAATTTGTTTGAGTTTATGAATCAACCGAAAGATGAGAAATCTTGTTTCCAAATAGATGTTCTTACTAAAGCTTTTGTCCCTCCAAGAAGCAATTATCTGATGCTTCACCTCTTGAGAAAGCCCTTATAGATGCATTTGAAGTTCTCAATGAGGAGGAGGAAAACGAAAAATGAAGAATTCTTGAAGCACCTAAAGACATTGAAGGAAGTCCCTTCGGAAGAAGAAGTTGAAGTTAAAGATCTTAGAAAAGAAGACAAAGAAGAAGAGCCAAAGCTTCAATTGAAGGCATTGCCTTAACATTTGAAGTATATCTTTCTTGAGAATGATGGCAACAAACCCGTGATTATTAGTGGCTCTATCTTTCCTATGGAGGAAGAAAAATTAATTGATGTTTTGAAGGCCAACAAAGAAGTAATTGGATGGTCTATCTCTGGTCTTAAGGAGATTAGCCCATCCTACTGCATGCATAAGATTCACATGGAGTAAGACTTTAAGTCGATCACTCAACCTCAAAGGCAGCTCAATCCTATCATGAAGAAGGAGGTGAGAAAAGAAGTGCTCAAGATTTTGGAAGTCAATATGATTTATCCAATCTTGGATAACTTATGGGTTAGCTCAGTCCAAGTGGTTCCCAAGAAAGGAGGCATGATGATTGTCTGCAATACCAAGAATGAGTTAATTCCAACAAGAATCATCACCGGATGGAGAATGTGCATTGACTATTGCAAGCTAAATCAAGCTACAAGGAAGGATCATTTTCCTTTTCCTTTCATGAATCAAATGCTTGAGAGGTTAGCCAGCCAAGCATTCTATTGCTTTCTTGATGGCTACAACCAAATTGCGGTGGATCCTAAAGATCAAGAGAAAATTTCCTTCACATCCCCCTTTGTTGTTTTTGCTTATAAGAGAATGTCATTTGGGTTGTGTAATGCTCTTACCACTTTCCAAAGGTGCATGCTATCCATCTTTTCCAACCTTGTTGAGAAATATATTGAAGTGTTCATGGATGATTTTTGTGTTTGGCTCTTCCATTGATCATTGCTTGTCCAACCTTGAAGTAGTGTTGACAAGATGTGTGGAGACTAATCTTGTGCTCAATTGGGAAAAATGCCACTTTATGGTCCAAGAGGGAATTGCCTTGGTCATAAGATCTCTTCAAAAGGGATAAAGGTAGATAAAGCAAAGTTGATGTTATTGAGAAACTACCTCATTCTATCAATGTTAAGGGTATTTGAAGCTTTCTCAAGCATGTGGGGTTCTATAGACGGTTTATCAAGGGTTTTTTTAGATATCCAAACCCTTATGCAATTTGTTGAACAAGTACATTCCTTTCAAATTTGATGATGAGACTCTCAAAGAAAACCTCATCTCAACTCATGTCATTGTAGCCCCAAATTAGAGTCAAGATTTTGAGCTAATGTGTGATGTGAATGATTATGTTGTGGGTGTTGTGTTAGGACAACAAAGGAATAAGGTCTTTCATGCTATATATTATGCTAGCAAGGTGTTAAATGATGCTTAGTTGAATTATGCCACCACAGAGAAGGAATTGCTAGCTATTGTGAATGCTTTAGAAAAGTTTAAACCTTATCTAATTGGCTTCAAGGTCACCATTTTCATAAATCATTGCTAACAAGTATCTCTTCACTAAAGCCGACTCCAAGCCAAGATTGATTAGATTGATTCTTTTGCTTCTAGAGTTTGACTTGGAGATCAAGGAAAAAAAGGGTTGTGAGAATGTAGTAGCCGATCATCTATCTAGATTGGTGAATGAAGAAGTCACCCTTATAGAAAAGGATTTTCTTGACAAATTTCCTGATGGGTTCTTGTTGGTGGTGCATGAACGCCCTTGTTTTTCCAACATGGAAAATTTCAAAGTGACAGGTGTTATTCCTAAAGATTTTAATTGGCACCAGAGAAAGATGTTTTTCCATGATGCTCATCAATATGTGTGGGATGATCTACACTTGTTCAAGATTGGAGCCAACAATCTCTTGAGAAGATGTGTATCCAAAGGTAAATCAAAAATCATATTGTGGCAGTAATAATTCACCTTATGGAGGACACTACAATGGTGATAGGACTACTACAATTTGGTTTCTTTTGGCCAACCCTTTTCAAGGATGCTCATGAGCATGTGCAACAATGTGACACGTACTAAAGAATAGGGGGCAATTCTAAGTGGCATGAGATGCATTTGCAAAACATTATTGAGGTTGAAGTATTTGATTGTTGGGGTATAGATTTCATTGGTTTGTTGCCATCATCTTTTTCCAATGAATATATATTAGTGGCAGTGGACTATGTTTTCAAGTGGGTTGAAGCCATTAGAGCCCCTAAAAGTTATGCAAAACGGTGATCAAGTTCTTGTAGAAGAATATCTTTGCTCGATTTAGTGTCTCCTAGAGTACTCATCAATGATGGCAAGTTACATTTTTGTAAATCACAATTTAAAAAGGTATTGAAACACCATGGTGTTAGACACAAGGTGAAGTGTCGAACCGAGGAATCAAGCGAATCCTAGAGAAAGCTATTACATCTTCGAGGGAAGATTGGTCCATGAAGTTGGATGATGCTCTTTAGGCCTATGGGACAACTTTCAAAAACCCCATTGGGTTGTCTCCATTTCAAATGGTATACCGGAAAACATGTCATCTTCCTGTAGAGCTTGAGCACAAAGCCAATTTCATGAGCTTTAGGAGATGACGCTCAATTCTTATGAGTCCTCAAAGCATTACAAGCCAAAGGTGAAGACATATCATGACAAGAAGATCTTGCATAAAGAGTTTAGGCCTGGCCAACAAGTTCTTTTATGCAATTCCAACCTTAAAGTCTTTCCTGAGAAGCTCAAGTCAAAGTGGTATGGACCTTTCATTGTCAAGGAGGTGAATCTGTATGGTGCAATTGTATTAGAAAACCCTACCTCTTAAAGGAATTGGGTGGTTAATGGCCAAAGACTCAAGCTATATTTGGGTGGTGAAGTTGAAAGAGTTACCACCATTATGCTTCTCAATTACCCTTGAGGTCTTTGGTACATCAAGCTCGTGAGGTTAAACAAGCGCTAATTAGGAGGCAACCCAATTGTCCATTCTTTAGTTTTAATTGTCTTTTATGTTTTTGCCTGGTTTTGGCCTCTCTTTTTTTGTTGTTATTTTTCCTTTTGTTTGTGTGTTGATATGTTTAGTTCTTGATTTTAATTAGTTATTTTGTTGGTCATAATAGTTAGTTTCAGTTGTTAGCATACTTTGAGTTGTGTTTTGATTTTGAGTTGGTAGTTGTAGTTATTTATGTGCTTTTATTGTGAGAAGTTCCTTTGAATTTCATTTACAAGGCTTATGATGAGTTTGGGTTTGAATTATGCAATTTCAGTTTGCTCATGTCATTTCTTTTAATTGAAGGCATGTGCTATATTGGTTCTCTTTGAACATTCAACCTTAAGTTGGTTTGACCTGACCTCACTTAATGTTGATCTTGTGATTACTTGCATTCAAACTCATGTTTTGTATGAATTGTAAGTGAAATCATGTGTTTTGATGCTCGAAAGTATCATTAAGTTTGAAATTCATTATGTATATTTTGTTACTGATCTTTAGCCTTGAATTTGATTTCATAAATTGCAAAATTTTGCTTCATCTCAAGGTGACCAAGTCAAATTTTAAAGGTTTATGTTCAATTAAGCAGAGAAAACTTTATTCTTATTCTTATTTTTTTTCTATTCTCATGTGGTTTCTATGTTTCTATTTTGGGGCTTTTATACCCACTTGTTGAGACAAATTGGTGTTTGGTTATTATTCTGTTCATTATACTTTTGTACATGTGGATTGTTATGATTTGGTGTCAGTTTGGGACCACAACAGGGTCCTTGTGTGTTGATTAATTTAGTATATTTCGTTGGGACCATTTTTTACCTTGTGCCTATGCAATTTGTTCTTGGTATTCTATCTTAGGACCACTTGGGTCTAGTTTTAATTGTTGTAGTTTAAAAGTGGTTGAAACTATTGGTGATTCCATTCCTTTTTGTGTTGGAAACTGTTGGTCGTACTTTCAACCATGTTATCGATGTTGTTACTATCTTGAGGCCACTTGTGGATTTCTATGTTGGTGTTGTTTACTTTATTCATGTACATGTTACTTTTGGACCTGAAAATCAACTAATTACTCTTTGAATCCTTGCACATGTATTTCCATGTTTATACTTATTTGCAATGTCTTCTGGGACACATGTGTTGTGTAGATTTGTTTATTCTCCATGTCTTATTATTTTAAGTTTGGGGAATATGTGTGGGTCCAATTCCTATATGCAAAGTGTTTCCTTGTCCCTTTCTATGTGCATTTAGTTCTTTTTCTTATCCTTGTGCTCGTAACCTTTGTCATTCCTTGTTGAATATTTATATTTTGATGTTCATTGTTTCAATCTCTTTTATTTTTGATGTTGCAGCTTGCATGTTTATTTTCTTCTTTCTCTCTGTCAACTCATCGTGCTATCCCTATGGCACTGTCTTTTGTTGTTTTTTGTTTTGTAGGATGGCACACACCAGAACTTCCTACCAAGAAGCTGGAAAAAAAAGAAAATCTGTCCAACAAGCAACTAGCCAGAAAAGAAAATCCACTTGACAAGCAGTTGTTGCCAGCAAAAGAAATACTTCTAAAAAGAGCAAATCTTCACAACCTCCTCCTCCATTGAAGTTGATTCTGACAACCTTCATGAAGAGTTGCAGCCACCACATCCACTTCAGCCACCATAGCCAGTTTAGCCACCATAGCAAGCTCCCATGGCACCACCCAAGGTGAAGAAATTCTTGCATCAAAGTGTTGAAGCATGGTTTTAGGAGTTGCTCCCTAGGAAGTTTCATCATGAACAAGAAGTAAAGCTAGAGCCTGGGTAATTCCAGGAATTTCAAGATAAGATTGAGAAAAGAAAATGGAAGAAGTTGCTTAGTTTCCCTCTAAAATACAACGAAGAGTTGGTGCATGAGTTTTACTCCAATGCTTAACCTAGGCAAGAAATTGGCAGCTTCAGGACTTCAATGATGCGAGGTACCAAGATGAGTTATGATGTTGTTGCTATTAACAAATTCCTAAAGACAGATTTTCAAGATCTTGAGGCTTAGAGTTGTACGTACATTGAGTTGAAGGACAAGGATGATTTTGACCCAGACAAGCTAACTAAGGTGCTTGGTATTCCTAGAAAATCTTATGTCAAAGCAAAGAAAAGCAACATGGCATTCAAATTCAAGAAGGATGCATTGAGAACCATTACTCAGATTTGGATGTCCTTTGCATTATCCAACGTTGCTCCAACCTTGCACACTTTCAACCTCAACAGACAACATGCTTCTCTCATCTATTGCATCTTGGCTAATATCCTTATTAACATAGGGAAAGTAATTTCTGACAAAATTCATAGCCTTCCCTCGTCCAAAAATTTCGGGGAAGAGGATTCAACTGACAAGCCTTTGGTATTTCCAGCTTTGATCATTGCTCTATGTGCCTATCAAAGGGCCAAAATGTTTGTTCGTTCTTTGAAGTCTCTCAAGAAACTCATCACAAAAGAAGAAGATTGAGAAAAATTGTGTTAATAAAAAAGATGCCAATTAGCCTTATGTTCCCTCTCCTCCCCCTCCTCCATCCTCGTCTCCTACAGTTGATCAAATGATGGTCGTTATTCGTCGTGGCTATCAAAGCTTAAATGGTTCCTCCTACAGGCCCAACCCTAACTTTAATGCATGTATGGCTTGGCCAGGAGGAGATCAACCTTCTTTAAGTGGGTGGTAGACCTGTTTCAATGGAAATTATGGTTGTACCTGACGAGGGAAATCAATTTCATCATAATGAGGAATGGGTTGAAGTGTCAAATGCAAGAGAAAAGGGAGTTGAAGGTGGTAATGATGATGGAACAAGAAAGGAAGGATCAGGCTATGTTGATGTTTTTTAGGACCAACTAATTATTGAGCAGGGGGACTAGATGTGGACCCCACATTCTAACTTTTAATTTAATTTCTATTTAATTTATTTTCTATCATTTTATTTTTTTTGTATTATTGTTGCATGGCTATGTTGTTAATTTATTGAACTTGTTGACATTAGTATTCATACGTATAGTGCATGTGGTTTATTTTGGTTTATGTCTAGTTTGGTGTTATTTTAAGTTGAAATTAGTTTGTGATTAGTATGATTGTTGTTGAGATTTCCTTGACTTGAGAAAAATTTCATCCTCCCTTTATTCTTGCATGTCGTGAAAATTCTATAATTGTGAACTTTGAATTGATTCAAAGCATGTGATTGAACTCTTGGTTAGTATAGCTTAGATACTTTTGTGAGTTTCAAAGCGATCAATGAGTGAGGCATGGAGTTGTTGTTTTCTTGTGAATACTTTAGACCCTAAAGAGGGATGAATGTGTTTCTTGGACTGAATTGATATATTCGTGAGTTCCACTATTAGATTTAATGCATTAGCTTTTCTTGATTCTTTCTTTTGACTAAAAAAAGCAAATTAGAAAGGACCCATAGACTGATCACTCAGATCGGATTGCTGTTGGTTATGCTCTACTGCATCTTGTGTACCAACAAATTATCTTGTTGCTTATGCCCTCTTGCGTTTGACCTTCTCTCACCTGAATAAAACAATAATCATTGTGACTTATGGATATTGAAAATGGCTGGTTGTCAAAGGCTGAATAGCAATTGTGACTGGTATTAAAAGAAAACTATGCATAACAAAATAACAACACCAACATCTGCCATTTGGATCATTGAAAGGAAAAGAGAAAATTGAACTTATTGATACCAATCTAAACAGTTGCATATGCACCTAAAATAAATTAAGCTAAAGTGTTCAATTATACAAAAATATTCCAAATGAGAGTAATTCATAATTGACTTACTTTTTCATGATCAAGCAATCTCCAAAGGAAAGGGACCTAGTCCCACTTAAGTCAAGGCTTTTTGCAACATGTTCAGAGGATCCCTTGCCCCTTCCCACAATACTTGTTGGACCACTTTTATAAACCAAAACGGTAAAGGAAAAGGTGTGGCCTTCTAAAGAGAGTTTTGGATCAAGGAAAAATGCATTATATCACTTTAATTTTTTACCTTTTTCTCATATAGACCTCTCTTTTTTAGTTATAGATATTAATGATACGATGTCCAAAACTGATCAACTATATAGTTGCAAATACCATAATCAAGCATTGAGATAAACATGAAAATGAGAGTCGGGGAACAGTTAAAAAAGCAACACTACTAGAAATTATACTTTTTACATCGGTTATTTGTGACTTTCTACATCGGTTATTAACCGATGTTGAAAGTAGTATCATTAACATTGGTTTTCCAAAACTGATGTTAACGTAAAATTGACAACATCGGTTATTTAAATAACAGATGTTATATAATAAGAATTACAACAAAAAAAATGTATAAAAGTTGACACTTGACATCGATTTTTATACAAAATCGATGTTAACTAGACATTAACATTGGTTTTCTACAAAAATTGATGTTAACTTATACATTAACATCAGTTCTGTATATAAACCAATGTTAACTTCCAAACGTTAACATTGGTTTTGTATAAAAACCGATGTTTACTCGGATATCCGATTGAGTCCCGTAATATATCAAGATGCTCGAAATTTAAAACAGAAGACCCGAGCAAATTCGAACGGCAATAACTTTTTACACGGATATCTAATTGAGTCTCGTAATATATCGAGAATTAAAAATGGAAAATTCGAGCAAATTCAAATGACAATAAGTTTTTACTCGGGTGTTCGATTGAGTCCTGTCAAATATCGAGACGCTCGAAATTAAAAACGGAAGCTCCGAGCAAATTCAAAGGACAATAACTTTTAACTCGGATGCCCGATTGAGTTCCGTAATATATCGGACGCTCAAAATTTAAAATGGAAGCTCCCAGCAAATTCTAACGGCAATAACTTTTTCCTCGGATTTCCGATTGAGTCCTGTAATATATTGAGACGCTCAAAATTAAAAACGGAAGATCCAAGGAAATGCAAACGAAAATAAGTTTTTTTCGGATGTTCGATTGAGTCCCGTAATATATCGAGATGCCCGAAATTAAAAAAGCAGACCCGAGCAAATTCAAATGGCAATAACTTTTTACTTGGGTGTCCAATTAAGTCCTGTAATATATCGAGACCCTTGAAATTAAACATGGAAGCTCCGAGCAAATTCAAACGGCAATAACTTTTTACTCGGATGTCCAATTGAGTCCCGTAATATATCGAGACGCTCAAAATAAAAAATGGAAGACCCTCGATAATTCAAACGACAATAACTTTTTACTTGCACGTGCCAAACATTCCCATAATATATTGAGATGCTCGAAATTAAAAACGGAAGATATGAGGAAATGCAAACGAAAATAAGTTTTTTCTAGGATCTCTGATTGAGTCCCGTAATATATTGAGATGCTCGAAATTAAAAAAGAAGACCCGAGCAAATTCAAATGGTAATAACTTTTTACTCGGGTGTCCGAGTGAGTCCCGCAATATATCGAGACCCTTGAAATTAACAATGGAAGATCTGAGGAAATTCAATCGGCAATAACTCTGTACTCGGATGTCCGATTGAGTCGCGTAATATATAGTGACGCTCAAAATTAAAAATGAATGTTCCGAGGAAATTCAAACGACAATAACTTTTTACTCGGATGTCCGATTGAGTCCCGTAATATATCGAGATACTCAAAATTAAAGATGGAAGCTCCCAGCAAATTCTAACAGCAATAACTTTTTACTCGAATGTCCGATTGAATCCTGTCACATATCGAGATGCTCGAAATTAAAAATGGAAGATCCAAGGAAAAGCAAACGAAAATAAGTTTTTACTCGGGTGTCCGATTGAGTCCCGTCACATATTGAGATGCTTGAAATTAAAAACGAAAGATTCAAGCACATTCAAAGGACAATAAATTTTAACTCGGATGTCCGATTGAGTTCCATAATATATCGACACGCTCGAAATTAAAAATGGAAGCTCCCAACAAATTCTAACGGCAATAACTTTTTCCTCAGATGTCCAATTGAGTCCTGTAATATATCGAGACACTCAAAATTACAAACAGAAGCTCCGAGCGAATTCAAACAGCAATAACTTTTTACTCGGATGTACGATTGAGTCATGTAATATATAGTGATGCTCGAAATTGAAAATGAATGTTTCGAGGAAATTCAAACGGTAATAAGATTTTACCCGAATGTTTGATTGAGTCTCGTAATATAGCAAGATGTTCAAAATCAAAGATGGAAGATCCCAACAAATTCTAACGGCAATAAATTTTTACTCGGATGTCCGATTGGGTCCCGTAATTCATTGAGACGCTTGAAATTAAAAATGAAAGCTCCGAGCATATTCAAACCGCAATAACTTTTTAGTCGGATGTCCAATTGAGTCCCGTAATTTATCGAGACACTCGAAATTAAAAACAGAATCTACGAACAAATTCAAAAGACAATAACTTTTAACTTGGATGTCAGATTGAGTCCCGTAATATATTGAGATGCTCAAAATTAAAAACGGAAGATCCGAGCAAATGCAAATGAAAATAATTTTTTTCTCGGATGTCCAATTTAGTCCTGTAATATATTGAGATGCTCCAAATTAAAAAAGAAGACCTGAGCAAATTTCAACGGCAATAACTTTTTACTCAAGTGAGACAATTGAGTCCCATAATATATTGAGACCCTCAAAATTAAAAATGGAAGCTTGGAGCAAATTCAAACAGTAATAACTTTTTACAAAGATATCCTATTAGGTCTCATAGTATATCAAGACGCTCGAAATTAAAAATGGTAGACCCAAGCAAATTCGAACGACAATAACTTTTTACTCGGAAGTTTAATTGAGTCTCGTAATATATCGGGACGCTCAAAATTAAAAACGGAAGAGCCTCGATAATTCAAATGGCAATAACGTTTTACTCGGATGTCCCATACAATCCCATAATATATTGAGACGCTCCGTATTAAAAATGGAAGACCATCACAAATTCAAATGACAATAACTTTTTACTTGGGTGTCCGATTGAGTCCAATAATATATAGAGACACTCGAAATTAAAAATAGAAGTTCCCAGCAAATTCAAACGGCAATAACTTTTTACTCAGATGTCAGATTCAGTTACGTAATATATCGTCACACTCGATATTAAAAATAGAAGACCCGATAAAATTCAAAGGACTAACTATTTACTCGGAAGTCCAATTGAGTCCTGTAATATATCGAGACGCTAGAAATTAAAAACGGAAGCTTCGAGCAAATTGAAACAACAATAAATTTTTACTCGGATGTCCAATTGAGTCCTGTAATATATCAAGATGCTCGAAATTAAAAGCGAAAGTTCCGAGCAAATTCAAAGGACAATAACTTTTAACTCGAATGTCCAATTGAGTCCCCTAATATATCGAGATGCTTGAAATTAAAAACAGAAACTCCCAGCAAATTATAACGGCAATAACTATTTACTCAGAAGTCCCATAGTATATCGAGACGCTCGAAATTAAAATCGGAAGCTACGAGCAAATTCAAAAGACAATAACTTTTAACTCGAATGTCAGATTGAGTCCTGTAATATATCGAGACACTCGAAATTAAAAACGGAAGATCAGAGAAAATTTAAACGAAAATAATTTTTTTTTCGGATGTCCGATTTAGTCCCGAAATATATTGAGATGCTCCAAATTAGAAAAGAAGACCCGAGCAAATTCCAATGGCAATAACTTTTTACTCAGGTGAGACAATTCAGTCCCATAATATATCGAGACCCTCAAAATTAAAAATGGAAGCTTGGAGCAAATTCAAGCAGTAATAACTTTTTACAAAGATGTCTTATTGAGTCCCATAGTATATAAAGACACTCGAAATTAAAAGTGGTAGACCCAAGCAAATTCGAACGGCAATAACATTTTACTCGGAAGTTTAATTGAGTCTCGTAATATATCGGGACGCTCAAAATTAAAAACGGATGACCCTCGATAATTCAAATGGCAAGAATGTTTTACTCGGATGTCTCATACAATCCCATAATATATTGAGACGCTCCGTATTAAAAATGGAAGACCATCACAAATTCAAATGACAATAACTTTTTACTCGGGTGTCCGATTGAGTCCAATAATATATAGAGACACTCCAAATTAAAAATAGAAGTTCCCAGCAAATTCAAACGGCAATAACTTTTTACTTAGATGTCAGATTCAGTTACGTAATATATCGTCACGCTCGATATTAAAAACAGAAGACCCGATAAAATTCAAATGATAATAACTTTTTACTCGGAAGTCCAATTGAGTCCTGTAATATATCGAGACGCTAGAAATTAAAAACGGAAGCTCCGAGCAAATTGAAACAGCAATATCTTTTTATTCAAATGACCAATTGAGTCCCGTAATATATCGAGACGCTCGAAATAAAAACCGAAAGTTCCAAGCAAATTCAAAGGACAATAACTTTTAACTCAAATGTCCAATTGAGTCCCCTAATATATCGAGATGCTTGAAATTAAAAACAGAAACTCCTAGCAAATTCTAACGGTAATAACTTTTAACTCGGATGTCCGATTGAGTTCCATGATATATCGACACGCTCGAAATTAAAAATGGAAGCTCCCAACAAATTCTAACGGCAATAACATTTTTCTCGGATATCCGATTGAATCCCATAATATATCGAGACGCTAGAAATAAAAAACGGATGAACCTCGATAATTCAAAGACAATAACATTTTACTCGCATGTGGCATACATTCCCATAATATATTGAGACGCTCGAAATTAAAAACAGAAGATATGAGGAAATGCAAACAAAAATAAGTTTTTTCTCGGATGTCCAATTGAGTCCCGTAATATATTGAGATGCTCGAAATTAAAAAAGCATACCCGAGAAAATTCAAATGGCAATAACTTTTTACTCTAGTGTCTGATTGAGTCCCGCAATATATCAAGACCCTCGAAATTAAAAATGGAAGATCCGAGGAAGTTCAATTGGCAATAACTTTGTACTCGGATGTCCAATTGATTCGCGTAATATATAGTGACGCTCAAAATTAAAAATGAATGTTCTGACGAAATTCAAATGACAATAACTTTTTACTCGGATGTCCGATTGAGTCCCATAATATATCGAGACGCTCAAAATTAAAATTGGAAGCTCCGAGCAAATCCAAAGGACAATAACTTTTAACTCGGATGTCTGATTGAGTTCCATAATATATCGACACGCTTGAAATTAAAAATGGAAGCTCCCAACAAATTCTAACGGCAATAACTTTTTCCTCGGATGTTTGACTGAGTCCTGTAATATATTGAGACGCTCAAAATTAAAAATGGAAGCTCTGAGCAAATTTGAACGGCAATAACTTCTTACTCGAATGTACGATTGAGTTACATAATATATAGTGACGCTTGAAATTGAAAATAAATGTTCTGAGGAAATTCAAACGGTAATAAGTTTTTACTCGGATGTCCGATTGAGTCACGTAATATATCAAGATGCTCGAAATTAAAGATGGAAGATCCCAGCAAATTCTAACGGCAATAAATTTTTACTTAGATGTCCAATTGGGTCCCGTAATATATCGAGATGCTCGAAACAAAAAACGGAAGACCCGAGCAAATTCTAATGTCAATAACGTTTTACTCGGGCGTCCAATTGAGTCTCATAATATACTGAGACGCTCGAAATGAAAAATGAAAGCCCCGAGCATGTTCAAACCGCAAAAAATTTTTAGTCGGATGTTCAATTGAGTCCTGTAATTTATGAAGACGCTCAAAATTAAAAATAGAAGCTACGAGCAAATTCAAAGGATAATAAATTTTAACTCGGATGTCCGATTGAGCCCCGTAATATATTGAGACGCTCAAAATTAAAAACGGAAGCTCCCTGCAAATTCTAATGGCAATAACTTTTTGCACGAATGTCCGATTGAGTCCTGTAATATATCGAGACGCTCGAAATTAAAAATGGAAGATCCGAGCAAATGCAAACGAAAATAAGTTTTTTCTCAGATGTCCGACTGAGTTTCGTAATATATCGAGATGCCCGATATTAAAAAGGAAGACCCAAGCAAATTTAAACGGCAATAACTTTTTTCTCAGATGTCTAGTTGAGTCTCGTAATATATGGAGACACTCCAAATTAAAAACGGAAGACCCAAGATAATTCGAACGGCAATAACTTTTTACTCAAATGTATAATTGAGTCTCGCAATATATTGAGACGCTCGAAATAAAAGGCGGATGATAAAGGAAATTCAAGCAACAATAACATTTTACTCGAATGTCTGATTGAGTCCCGAAATATATCGAGACGCTCGGAATTAAAAACGAATGATTTGAAGAAATTCAAAAGACAATAAGTTTTTACTAGAATGTCCGATTGAGTCCTGTAATATATAAAGAGAGGCTTGAAATTAAATACGGAAGCTCTCTGCAAATTCTAACGGCAATAACTATTTTCTCAGATGTCCGATTGAGTATCGTCATATATATAGAGGCTCGAAATTAAAAACATAAGCTTGTAGAAAATTGACACGGCAATAACTTTATACTTGGATGCCCGATTGAGTCTCGTAGTGTATCGTAACGCTCGAAATTAAAAACAGAAGACCGAGATAATTCATACGACAATAACGTTTTACTCGGATGTCCGATTGAGTCCCGTAATATATCGAGACGCTCCAAATTAAAAATGGAAGACCCAAGAAAATTCAAATGGCTATAAATTATTGCTCGGGTGTCCGATTGAGTCCCGTAAAATATCGAGATTCTTGAAATTAAAAATGGAAGCTCCGAGCAAATTCAAACGGCAATAAATTTTTACTCGGATATCCGATTGAGTCCTATAATGTATCGAGACACTCGAAATTGAAAATGGAAGAACTGAGCAAATTCAAACGACAATAACTTTTTACTCGGATGTCTGATTGAGTCTTGTGATATATCAAGATGCTCAAAATTAAAAATGGAAGACACAAACAAATTCAAACGGGAATAACATTTTACTCGGATGTTCAATTGAATCCCGTTATATATCAAGACACTCGAAATTAAAAACGGAAGCTCCCAGCAAATTCAAACAACAATAAATTTTTACTCAAATGTCCAATTAAGCCCCTTTATTTACCGAGACAGTCAAAATTAAAAACGGAAGACTCGTGCAACTACAAACGACAATAACTTTTTACTCGGATGTCTGATTGAGTCCCGTAGTATATCGAAATGATCGAAATTAATAATAGAAACTCCCTGCAAATTCAAACAACAATAACTTTTTACACAAATGTCAGATTGAGTCCCCTAATATATCGAGCGCTCAAAATAAAAAATGGAAGACCCGAGGAAATTCAAAAGGCAATAATTTTTTACTCGGATGTCCGATAGAGTCCCATAATATATAGAGAGACTCGAAATTAAAAATGAATTATTCGAAGAATTTCAAATGACAATAAGTTTTTACTAGGATGTCCGATTGAGTCCCGTAGTATATCGAGACAATCGAAATTAAAAATGGAAGCTCTCTGCAAATTCAAAGAGCAATAACTTTTTACTCGAATGTCTGATTGAGTCCCCTAATATATGGAAACGCTCGAAATTAAAAACGGAAGACCCGAGCAAATTCATAAGGCAATAAGTTTTTACTCGGATGTCCGATTGAGTCCCGTAATAAATCGAGACGCTCAAAATTAACTATGGAAGCTCCGAACAAATTCAAACGGCAATAACTTTTTTCTCGGATATCCGATTGACTCCTATAATATATCGAGATACTCGAAATTAAAAATGGAAGAACCGAGCAAATTCAAATGGCAATAACTTTTTAATCGGATGTCTAATTGAGTCTTGTGATATATCTTAACGCTAAAAATTAAAAAGGAAGACGCAAGCGAATTCAAACGACAATAACTTTTTACTCGGATGTCCGATTGAGTCCCGTTATATATTGAGACACTCAAAATTAAAAACGGAAGCTCCCAGCAAATTCAAAAAACAATAATTTTTTACTCAGATGTCTGATTGAGTCCCTTAATTTACTAAGACACTCAAAATTAAAAATGGAAGACCTGTGCAACTACAAACGACAATAACTTTTTACTCGGATGTCCGATTGAGTCCCGTAGTATATCGAGACAATCGGAATTAAAAATGGAAGCTCCCTGCAAATTCAAAGAGCAATAAATTTTTACTCGAATGTCTGATTGAGTCCCCTAATATATGGAAACGCATGAAATTAAAAACAGAAGACCCGAGCAAATACGAACGACAATAATGTTTTACTCGAATGTCTGATTGAGTCTCGTAATATATCGAGACGCTCCAAATTAAAAACGAAACACCCGAGCCAATTCAAACGTCAATAACTTTTTACTCGGATTTCCGATTGAGTCCCGTAATATATCGAGACGCTCAAAATGAAAAATGGAAGACCCGAGAAAATTCAAAGGACAATAAGTTTTTACTCGGATGCCCGATTGTATCCTGTAATATATTGAGACGCACGAAATAAAAAATGGAAGAGCCTAGTAAATTTAAACGACAATAACTTTTTACTCAGATGTCCGATTGAGTACCGTAATATATCGAGACGCTTGAAATTAAAAACTGAAGCTCCCAACAAATTCAAATGGCTATAACCTTTTACTTGGATGTCCAATTGAGTCCTGTTTCATATCGACACACTCGAGAATTAAAAACAGAAGATTCGAGGAAATTCAAACGGCAATAACTTTTTACTCCGATGTCCCATTGAGTCCCATAACGTATCGAGACGCTCGAAATTAACAATGGAAGCTCCCAGCAAATTCTAATGGCAATAACTTTTTACTTGGATGTTCGATGGTCTCCCGTCATATATCGAGATGCAGCAAATTAAAAACGGAAGCTACCAGCAAATTCAAACAGCAACAACGTTTTACTCAAGTGTATAATTGAGTCCCTTTATGAATCGAGAAGCTCGAAATTGAAAATGAAAGTTCCGATAATTCTCAAATGGAAATAAATTTAATTCTGATGTGTGATTGGGTCCCGTAATTTTTTGAGATGTTCGAAATTAAAAAAGGAAGCTCCCAAAAAATTCAAAAGGCAATAACTTTTTACTCGGATGTCCGATTGAGTCCCGTAATATATCAAGACGCTCCAAATTAAAAACGGAAGATCCGAGGAAATTCAAATGGCAATAACTTTTTACTCGGATGTCTGATTGAGTCCCATAATATATAAGGATGCTAAAAATTAAAAACAAATGATCCGAGGAAATTTAAATGACAATAAGTTTTTACTCTGATGTCCAATTGTGTCCCTTTATATCTCGAGAGAATCGAAATTGAAAATGGAAGACCCCAACAAATCTGAAGGACAATAACTATAAACTCGGATGTCTGATTTAGTTCCGTAATATATCGAGACGCTCGAAATTAAAAATGGAAGCTCCCAACAAATTCAAACGGCAATAGCTTTTTACTCGGATGTCCGATTGAGTATCGTAATATATCGTGATGCTCGAAATTTAAAACAGAAGCCCCGAGCAAATTCGAACGGCCATAAATTTTTACTCGGATGTCTGATTGAGTCCCATAATATATCGAGACACTCGAAATTAAAAACGAATGTTCCGAGCAAATTCAAACGGTGATAAGTTTTTACTCGGATGTTCGGTTGAGTCGCGTAATATATCGAGACGCTTGAAGTTAAAACCGAAAGTTCCGAGCAAATCCAAAGGACAATAACTTCTAAATCGAATGTCCGATAGAGTCCCGTAATATATTGAGACGCTTGAAATTAAAAACGAAAGCTCCCAGCAAATTCTAATGGCAATAACTTTTAACTCAGATGTCTGATTGAGTCCTGTAATATATCGAGACGCTCGAAATGAAAAACGGAAGCTCCCGGCAAATTCAAACAGCAATAATTTTTTACTCGGATGTCCGATAGAGTCCTGTAATATGTCGAAACCCTCAAAATTAAAAATGGAAGCTTTGAGCAAATTCAAACGAAAATAACTTTTTACTCGGATGTTCGATTGAGTCCTGTAATATATCGAAACACTCAAAATTAAAAATAGATGACCCTTGATAATTTAAATGGCAAAATATTTTTACTCGGGTGTCCGATTTAGTCCGATAATATATCGAGACACTCAAAATTAACAATAGAAGTTCCCAGCAAATTCAAACAGCAATAAATTTTTACTTGGATGTCAGATTCAGTTACATAATATATCGAGACGCTTGATATTAAAAATAGTAAACCCAAGAAAATTCAAACGACAATAGTTTTTTACTCAGGTGTGCAATTGAGTCTTATAATATATCGAGACGCTCGAAATTAAAAAAGGAAGACCCGAGCAAATTCAAATGTCAATAACTTTTTACTCGAATGTCCCATTGAGTCCCGTAATATATTGAGACGCTCAAAATTAAAAACGGAAGAGCTAAGCAATTTAGGTCGGCAATAAGTTTCTACTCGCGAGTCCGATTAAGTCCAGTAACATATCGACACGCTCAAAATTATAAACAGAAGCTCCGAGCAAATTCAAATGGCAATAAATTTTTACTCGGGTGTTCGATCGAGTCCCATAATATATCGAGACCCTCGAAATTAAAAATGAAAGCTCCGAGCAAATTCTGACGGCAATAACTTTTTACTAGGATGTCCGATTGAGTCCCGAAAAATATCGAGACGCTCCAAATTAAAAGTGGAAGACCCGAACAAATTCATATGGCAATAACCTTTTACTCGGATGCCTGATTGTGTCTCGTAATATATCGAGACACTCCAAATTAAAAACAGAAGACCCGAGCAAATTCAAATGGCTATAACTTTTTACTCGGGTATCCGATTAAGTCCTGTAATGTACCGAGATGCTCGAAATTAGAAATCAAAGCTCTGAGCAAATTCAAACGGCAATTAATTTTTACTCAGATATCCGATTGAGTCCTATAATATATCGAGACACTCAAAAATAAAAATGGATGAAACGAGCAAATTCAAACAACAATAACTTTTTACGCGGATGTCGGGTTGAGTCCATTGATATATCTAGACGCTCGAAATTAAAAGCGGAAGACGCGAGTGTCATACCCTAATTTTGTCCGGGGATTATAATTTGATGATATACAACCATTGATTGGCCGCTTCGAGATGTTTGGCACCCTTTGTTGCACAATATGTGAAGTCCCGAGACGTGCCGAAAATCAAAAGGAAGCAGGCTTACGCGATCCGTGAAAATTCCGTGATGTGACGGAAATCGAAAGGAGGTATTTTTCGCAATCCGTGAGTTTTCGTAACTTCTTCGAAAGCTAAAAAAGAGTAAATACATAATCTGTAAGGACTCGTAACCTTGCGGAAGGAAAATAAGTATCGTTACGAAATTCGTAAATTTTCGTAACGTTACGGAAAAAGAATTACCAAAAAAGGTAGAGGGGGATGCATTTAGTAAAAAGAGGGGTACAAATAGCAATCAGGCCCACTTGGGCCTTCCAGATTCTTTCTCCAGAAGGCTGTTGCTTCTGGAGGAAGCAACCTTGCTCGCCTAGGCGAGCTGGGTGGCAAGCTCCTCCCCTATTTTGCTATAAATAGGGGGAGGAGTGAAGGGAGAAGGGGTTCAGCCTTCTTGGCACTTCTCATTCTCTCGAAATTACTGAGGAAAATTATTTCCGTGAAGAAAATCCAAGCCGAGGCGCTTTCGTAACGTTTCCGTGAGTAATTACGCGAAGATTCTCGATCGTTCTTCAACATTCATCGTTCGTTCTTCGTTTTCTTCAGTCTTCAACGGGTAAGTACCTCAAACCGAGCTTTTCAATTCATTCTATGTACCCATGGTGGTCCACATTTTGTTTCATGTATTTTTATTCTTGTTTTCATTCGCTTTTTATACCCCCTTTTGACGTGCTTAAGTCATTTATTTAAGTCACTTCTCGCCTAATCTAAAAATAAAACAAATTTCCACCGATCGTTTGAATTGTATCATCCGTTAATTTCGGTTAAAATGAATTCCGACCGTTCGGTCGTGCCGTAACCACGTTGGAAATCAAAAAAGAGGTGAAATAATAATATAATAATCAAAAAATACCATTTTAGTAAAATAAAGCGAAAAATCAATCGGACGTTTTCTCTTTGAGATTTCTCATTCTTAATTGAATCGACTAATAACTAAAGTGAAACTAAGGCTAAAATCAACTCGCCTAGTCAAGCTCGTTCACAAAAATAGGGTTTTGAAAGTTTATCATTTCAGTTTCTTACCAAGTAAAATGGATCATTTTTTAAGGTCCAACGCCTTAAAATGATCACCTTTCAAGTAAAAAGAATCACTTGATTCACGCATAAGAAAGAACTACGTAGGTCTGATTTCCTCTTTGATGGGGGTACGTAGGAGCAAAAGCCTCGCTTTTGTCGACCTCAAAAAATAAAAAGAAATAAAAGTTAAGGTAACACAATTTCCACAATTCTAAAAAATAGGCTGTTGTCCTTTGAGACAAACGTGAGAGGTGCTAATACCTTCCTCAAGCGTAAATACAACTCCCGAACTTAGAATTTTCATTTTGACCGGTTTCCTTCGGTTTTTCCAACGTTTTCCACAAATAAACGTTGGTGGCGACTCCGCGCATCTTTCCTCCTTTGGAAAGCGCACCCGTGTGCCTCGCCTTCGCTCGCCCGCAAAAGGGCACGTTGCGACAGTTGGCGACTCCACTGGGGAGTATTTTTGTGAGTTAGGCCTATTTTAAGGAATTGTGGATTTGTGAAACTTCGTGTGTGCTTTTGTTGAACTGTGTAAAATGTAAATAACGGTTGTCTATTTCGCATTCTTTACACTGCATTCTAAGCACCCACGGGTTTGAGTAAAAAAGGGGCCCTATACCCGAGTTCATGGGAATTTAAGGAGTGGAGGTGAATCTATCATCATGCTAGGTCTCCGACTTGCTTGATAATAGTGAAACCTCGTCTAGAGCTTTCTCTCTTTATAATGTGTTGTCGCTGGTATTCCATACCGCCACAATATTATTATCTTGAGTGATGATACCTCTAGAGAACGGCCGTGTGAGTTATAAATTGTTGGGAAGTAGTTATTAGAGACCCCTAGATATTATCCTATAGGTTCCCAAATAGGGGCAAAGAGCAAACACGCTCTGTGCCATTTGTTCTCATGCATCTTTTGATAAATAGCACTAGTTTATAGTTTTTTGCTAGTGGTGTTTGGTTTCTTTAGAGTAATACGTAACCTTTTTAATGCTACGTCGAGGCGCCATCATGCCCAAACATAGCATTAAAATTTGATCTATGCGGTCTCGTATGTGTGAATTATCCCTTTGTGTTGTTTTCCTTCTGTTTCATGCACACGCATTGCATCATTCATGTCGGAGTCTTGATCCACCCCTTTTTTAGGTAAATGATGGGGACAAATCAAAACGACAAAAGGTTTTATCAAGTCAAAGTTAAAAGTCTAGATGTCACTAGCCTCAAGGAATTGGGACGCTTGATGGGACCTCTCCAAAGGCAAGCCTTCCGCAAAGTGTACGGGAAGATTCTAGATTTGACTGCAGCAGAGGTATTTACGGAAGCTGTCGTATCCCTCGCCCAATACTATGACCAGCCGTTGAGGTGTTTCACGTTTGGGGACTTCCAAATGGTACCAACTATTGAAGAGTTTGAGGAAATATTAGGATGCCCTCTTGGGGGGAGAAAACCGTATCTTTTCTCCGGCTTTCTTCCTTCCTTGAGCAAGATTGCAGCTGTGGTTGGAGATTCAGCAAAAGAGTTGGATCGCATGAAGCAAACTCGGAACGGCGTAGTGGGCCTGCCTCGGAAATACTTGGAAGGCAAGGCAAGGGATATGGCAAGCCAAGAGAAGTGGGGCCCGTTAGCAGATATATTAGCTTTGTTGATTTTTGGGGTTGTCCTCTTTCCGAACGTTGACGGTTTGGTAGACTTAGCCGCCATTGATGCTTTCCTCGCATATCACCATAGCAAGGAAAGCCCAGTGGTGGCTATCTTGGCAGATTTGTTTGACACCTTTGACCGGAGGTGTGAGAAAAATAGTGCACGGATTGTCTGTTGTTTACCCGCTCTCTGTGTGTGGTTGATTTCACACCTATTCCAACAAGACACAAGGCACCCGTGTCCGCTTCAAAGTTATCGCTCATGCGCCGAAAAAGGAAGAGTCGATTGGGACCAACATTTGGCGGAGATAGGGGGCAGCGCAATCAATTGGTTTACTCGTTGGAAGGAAGGCAAGGAATGAGTTCTTTTCTCGTGTGGGGACTACCCTAATGTTCCATTGATAGGGACTAGGGGGTGTATTAATTATAATCCCGCGCTCGCCATAAGACAGCTAGGGTACCCCATGAGGGGAGCTACAACGGATGGGAGTCTCTCACCTTTCCTTGTGAAAGATTTAGGTGTGCAAGGTCTCAAGGTTATACAAAGAATTCACAAGGCGTGGAAGAGTCCGTTGAGGAAAGACAAGGAGCTTAAGGGCATCCGTAATGGCGTCATCGGAGGTTATCATGGATGGCTAAGAATTCACACGCGAGGGTTAGATTGGCTCTCCAAGTTGAAAGTTATCGATGAGGAGAACTTCGAAGCTCCGGAGGAAGATGAAGAAGTCCGAGCTCTAAAATTAGAGCTAGGGAAGGCAAGACTCGCCAAGGAGAAGTTCAAAGCAGCTGCTACACACATCCGGAAAGAGTGCACCGAGTTACAAGAGGAAAACGCGGCCACTGCAATAGCCCTTGAACAAGAAACCAAAAGGGCCCTCAAGGAGGAATATGGCCGAGAGAAATTCCGAGGAGCATTGTGGGGTAGCAACAATGAGCTCAAGCTCCGAAGAGAGGAAAGAGATAGGTCACGGGTGCATGGCATGATCTTAAAAGAAGAGTTGGTTGCTTGCGCGAGGTCCAAAAGGAGTTTGGCTCAACACTTGGAAGCCACAGAGCAAAGCATGCTAGCTATCATAGGGAAATGCAAGGAAGAATTGAACCAGTCTATGGCCCATGAACAAAAGCTAGTGGAGGATTTTGCACAAGTGTACGCCGAAAAAGAAGCAAGAGGGAGGGTGATTGATGCATTGCATCAAGAAGCGACTATGTGGATGGATAGGTTCGCCTTGACCTTGAATGGAAGTCAAGACCTCCCGCGTCTATTAGCCAAAGCAAAAGCCATGGCCGAAATGTGTACGGCCCCCGAGGAGATTCATGGGCTAATCAATTACTGTCAACACATGATAGATTTGATGGCCCACATAATTAGAAACCGTTAGGTTCTCTTGTAATACCTTTGTATAATCTTGGCTAGATGAAAGCTTTGTTATTTTTATAAAATGAGAAGTTCTGAACTCATCATGTTATCTAAAAACCTTGGGGTGGATCCAAGTGCTCCGATCATCCATTTGCATATTCATGTTTTGATGGCATACTCACCGTTGTTTATTTCTTTAGGAATTTCATCATAACTAAGAAAACACCAAGGCACCCCTATAACACTCGGTCCAGAAAAATGGATAATGAAGAAGGCATGCAGGAATAGATGAAGGCCGATCTATCGGCTTTAAAAGATCAAATGGCTTCCATCTCGGAGGTCATGTTAAAACTCCAGAAAACTATAGAGGATAAAGCCACGGCAACCGCCTCCAGTACAGTTAGGGAAGCGGAGCCGGTGCTGCAACCCGCCTTAAATCCCGGCCGAGACAGAAACACGGCCGTGTTTGGTCGAAGGTATAGTCCGCAAGCTTATCCTTATGGCTTGCCTCCGGACTTCACCCCCCGTGCCACCCCGGAAGATTTAAGCCAAGCCCCTACTTTTGAGGGGCAACTCCCGCCTTATGACGACTATCCCGGGAAAGACGATGAGGAAGGAGATACCCATCTTGGCCCCCTGCTCCACCTCAAAGATCCGTCCCCACATGAACTACCCCAACCGAACATAGTCCGCCATATCCCGGCCTCACCCACACCCGTAAAAGAATCTGTTCCCTTCGCGGAAGATAAGGGAAAGATTGAGGCGCTTGAAGAGAGGTTAAGAGCAGTCGAGGGCCTTGGCAATTACCCATTCTCGGATTTGGCGGATTTGTGTCTCTTGCCCAACATCGTCATCCCTCCCAAGTTCAAAGTACCAGACTTTGATAAGTACAAAGGGACGACATGTCCAAAAGGGCATCTCCGGATGTATTGCCGAAAGATGGGGGCGTATTCTGCGGACGAAAAGTTGTTGGTCCATTTCTATCAAGACAGCTTGGCCGGTGCAGCTGTAGCATGGTATACCAATCTGGAAGCTTCACAGATCCGATCATGGAAGGACTTGGCAACTGCCTTTATTAGGTAGTACCAGTACAATACGGACATGGCTCCCGATCGGAACCAGCTTCAGGGTATGACTAAGCGAGAGCATGAGTGCATTAAGGAATATGCCCAAAGATGGAGAGATCTCGCAGCCGAAGTCGTACCGCCCATGATGGAGAGGGAGATGATCACAATTATGGTAGATACGTTACCCACGTTCTACTATGAAAAGCTGATAGGCTACATGCCAGCTAACTTTGCGGATCTCGTCTTCGCCGGAGAAAGGATTGAATCCGGACTACGAAAAGGCAAGTTCGAATATGCTGCCAATATGGCCCCCAACAACAACAGAAGAGTCCCAGTAGGGGGCGCGAGGAAGAAGGAAGGAGACGCCCACGCGGTCACCACCGCCCCGACGTGGATGAAAGCACCCCAAAATATCCAAAGCTCATACCAGCCCAATCCCCCAAATTTTTTAATCCAAGCCGGGAATTCCCTCTCGACTCAAGTAAAAGGACCACCCGCAACAGAAAGAGCGCTGGCCCAACGCACAGCTCCAGCCGCACCCCGGCCAGTTAATAATACAGCCCCCGGCGCGATCTATAAATATACACAGCACCCGCCCCCGAAAGATAACTTCCCTCCTATTCCCATGGCATACTCCGAGTTATGGCCTTCATTATTGGAGAATCATTTGGTGGTGGCCATACCCGGGAAGGTCCTCCAGCCACCCTACCCCAAGTGGTATGACCCGGGTGCCAAGTGTGCTTACCATAGTGGAGTTCCCGGACACAACATTGACTCCTGCCTCCCGTTCAAATATAAGGTACGACACTTAATCAGTGCCGGTTGGCTATCGTTTCAAGAGGAAGGCCCAAATGTTAGAACCAACCAGCTAGCTAGTCATGGAGGGACTAGCGTGAACGCCGTCGAAGAGGATGGGCCATCGCGGGCAAAAAGATTAGGAGAGGTAGCTACTTCTAGACGCTTCATCTATCAATCACTGCAAGCGGCATGCATGGTCTCCCGTGGCGGAGGCGAAAGGGACGAATGTTTGTTTCACCTCGGGGAGTCGCACGACATGGAAACCTATCCCGCGGTAGAAGAATTGCTTCAGCGGCTCATGGACTGGGGGCAGCTTGAAGTGTCCATAGGAGGGAGGGAAGAACCACAAATTTGCATGCAGTCGGAAGAGAAGAGGGTTCCTCTAACCCCCAAGGCCCTAGTGATATGTTTTACTAGAAAAGGGACCGGCTCCACACCCATATACCCCCGGGCGGCGCCCAAGCCAACCCCATTTGCATATCAAAGTAATAAGGCCGTTCCGTGGAAGTATACCCCTCCCGCGTCCAGCGAAAGAGTTGCAACCGAAGTTGACTCCCTATCAGCTAATGTAACCAACATCACCGGCCTCAGTGGCGTAACCCGCAGTGGTCGGGTGTTCGCTTCCCCTGACCCGGCGGAATTGCCCTCCAAAGGGAAAGCGCCCATGATCCAAGAGCCCACAGACATAGCCACCCCCTCGAAAGAAGTAGATCCTCCAGTAGTAAGAAGGGTCGAAAAGAAAAAGGACTTCAAGGAAAAACAGTGACTTTGGAAGAAGCCCATGAGTTCCTCCGCCTCATCCAACAAAGTGAGTTTAAGGTAGTCGAGCAACTGAATAAAAATCCGGCAAGGATCTCTTTGCTTGAACTACTCATAAACTCCGAGTCTCATCGTGCGCTGTTGATGAAGGTCCTTAACAATGCCCATGTAGCACATGATATCTCGGTGGAGGGTTTCGAAGGCATCGTTAATCATATAACCACCAACAATTATATCGCGTTTGCGGAAGAAGAGATTCCCGTTGAGGGGAGAGGACACAACAAGGCTCTACATGTGTCGGTGAGATGTATGGACCACGTTGTCGCAAAGGTACTTATCGACAATGGATCGAGTTTAAATGTAATGCCGAAGACCACTTTGGAAAAGCTTCCTTTTAGTGCGTCACGTTTAAAACCGAGCTCGATGGTGGTGCGAGCCTTTGATGGTACTCGACGGGAAGTGATGGGGGAAATCGACATTCCCATTCAGATGAGCCCCCACACTTGCAACGTGGTGTTTCAAGTAATGGATATAAATCCCGCCTATAGCTGCCTCTTGGGAAGACCTTGGATTCATGCCCTGGGAGTGGTCCCTTCAACGCTTCACCAGAAATTGAAGTTCGCAATGGGTGGACTTTTAGTGATAGTGTCGGGTGAAGAGGATGTGTTAGTGAGCTGCCCCTCCTCCGCACCGTACGTAGAAGCGGTGGAAGAATCATTGGAAACGGCTTTCCAATCCTTTGAGGTGGTGAGCTACGCCTCTGTGGAACCAAGTCTGTCGCTACCTTCTCTCTCCAAAGCGGCCATAATGGTGGCGCGTGTTATGCTCAGGAACGGATTTGAGCCCAGAATGGGTCTAGGCAAGGACTTCCTCGGGAATGTCGATGTGGTCGATATCAAGGGAAATCCATACAAGTATGGATTAGGGTATGAACCTGGGATGCCAGGGAGGAGGAACGTTCCGTCAAGATTTCGGGCGGATAGGGTATGGCCCGGCCATATTAGCCAGTGTTTCACCAGCGTTGGAATGGTGTCCGAGGAGGAGGTGGCCGCAATAGAAGAGGAGTTCCCTCAAGACCCACCAAGTTTTGTGCAACCATGCCACCCTGATTCCCAAGTGGGGAACTGGCGCGTGATAAGCCAGTCAGAAGTCTATACCGCTGATTCAATGTAATTAGAGCCTATAGATTTCCTTTCTCTTTTGTTTTGTGGAACCAACCTTATTAAATAAACAAAGAGATCTTGTTTCATCTGTTCTTGCAGTACCACCTTTTCTCATATCATTTTGCATGTTTTTGTTTCTTTTGTCTTGTTTGGTATAGATATGAGGGTCGATTCTTTGAGGATCCTAACAATGAGGGTTTGACAATCGATTTCGATCGAGATATAAGCCAAACGATAAACGAGGAAGAGGAAGAGGACGTCCTGTCACCAGAGTTGGAGAGGTTGGTCGCTCAGGAAGAACGTGAAATGAAGCCTCACCAAGAAGAAACCGAATTGGTAAACATGGGGACCACGGAGGAAAAGAAAGAAGTAAAGGTAGGAACCGGTATGACCGCGCCTATCCACCAAGGCTTGATAACCCTTCTTGAAGAGTATCAAGATGTCTTTGCGTGGTCATATCAAGACATGCCCGGTCTGGATTCCGACATTGTGCAGCATAAGTTGCCTTTGAATCCTGGGTCTTCCCCGGTTAAGCAAAAGTTACGAAGAATGAAACCCGAGATGTCTTTAAAAATTAAAAAAGAAGTAAGGAAGCAGTTCGATGCAGGTTTCTTAGCTGTGGCGTGGTACCTGGAGTGGGTGGCCAACATTGTCCCAGTCCCGAAAAAGGACGGCAAGGTTCAAATGTGTGTAGACTACCGGGACTTGAACCGAGCCAGTCCTAAAGACAATTTTCCCCTGCCACACATTGATATATTGGTAGATAATACAGCCAAATTCGCCTTTTTCTCATTTATGGATGGTTTCTCAGGGTATAATCAAATAAAGATGGCACCCGAAGATGTAGAGAAGACCACTTTCGTCACCCTATGGGGAACATTCTGCTATAAAGTGATGGCCTTCGGGCTAAAAAATGCTGGGCAACCTATCAGCGTGCCATGGTGGCGTTGTTTCATGATATGATGCATAAGGAAATAGAGGTCTACGTAGATGACATGATTGCCAAGTCTCAGACTGAGGCCGAACACCTTGTCAATCTGCGTAAGCTGTTTGGAAGGTTGCGGAAATACCAATTAAAACTAAACCCAACCAAATGCACCTTTGGGGTGAAGTCGGGGAAGCTGCTAGGATTTATCGTAAGTCAGAAAGGGATAGAGATAGATCCCGAGAAAGTGAAGTCCATCCTTGAAATGCCGAAACCACGCACGGAGAAGCAGGTTCGGGGGTTTTTGGGCAGGTTGAATTATATCACGAGATTTATCTCACAACTCACCCCTACCTGTGAGCCCATTTTTAAGCTATTACGTAAGAACCAGGCGGTCCTGTGGAACAGTGACTGCCAAGAGGCCTTCGAGAAGATCAAACAGAGTCTCGCAAATCCCCCGGTGCTCATGCCACCTGTAACAGGAAGACCTCTTTTCCTGTACATGACCGTGTTGGACGAGTCTATGGGGTGCGTGTTGGGTCAGCATGATGATTCTGGGAAAAAGGAGCAAGCCATTTACTATCTGAGCAAGAAGTTTACCGCATGTGAGATGAATTACTCAATGCTGGAAAGGACGTGTTGTGCTTTGGTATGGGCATCACATCGGCTTAGGCAGTATATGCTCAGCCATACCACGTGGCTTATTTCCAAAATGGATCCCGTGAAATACATCTTTGAAAAACCGGCCCTCACGGGATGAATCGCTAGGTGGCAGGTATTATTATCTGAATTCGATATCGTTTACGTCACCCAAAAAGCGGTAAAGGGAAGTGCCTTAGCAGATTATTTGGCCCAGCAACCCCTCCATGATTATCGGCCGATGCACCCCGAGTTCCCAGATGAAGATATCATGGCCCTGTTTGAAGAGAAGCGGACGCACGAGGACATAGACAAATGGATTGTTTGCTTCGATGGGGCATCTAATGCTTTGGGCCACGGAGTAGGGGCAGTCCTTGTATCCCCGGATGATCAGTGTATTCCTTTCACAGCTAGGCTAGGTTTTGATTGTACCAACAATATGGCCGAGTACGAAGCATGCGCCCTCGGGGTTCAGGCGGCCATTGATTTTGATGTAAAACTACTCAAGGTGTATGGAGACTCAGCTTTGGTGATACGCCAGTTGAAAGGAGAATGGGAAACTAGGGATCCGAAGTTGATACCCTATCAAACTCACATCTTGAGGTTAGCCAAGTACTTTGACGACATTTCCTTCCACCACATACCTCGGGAAGAGAATCAAATGGCTGATGCATTAGCCACCCTGGCATCCATGTTTCAACTTGCCCCACACGGGGATCTGCCGTACATCGAATTCAAATCTCAAGGCAGGCCGACATATTGTTATGCAATAGAGGAAGAGCGGGATGGGAAACCGTGGTATTTCGACATCAAGCAGTATGTCGAGAACAAAGAATACCCACTAGGGATTTCTCACAATGACAAAAGGACGTTGAGGAGATTGGCTACTGGTTTCTTTGTAAGTGGTACCATCCTATACAAACGGAACCACGACATGACCCTCCTACGATGCGTAGATGCCAAAGAGGCGAACTTCATGATTGAGGAGATCCACGAGGGTTCCTTTGGGACACATGCCAATGGGCATGCTATGGCCAGAAAAATCCTTAGGGCCGGTTATTATTGGCTCACCATGGAAAGCGATTGCTGCGCTCATGTCAGGAAATGTCATAAATGTCAGGCATACGCGGACAATGTCAATGTTCCGCCACATCCTCTGAATGTTATGTTCGCCCCTTGGCCTTTTTCCATGTGGAGAATAGATGTCATTGGGGCCATCGAACCCAAAGCGTCGAATGGTCACCACTTCATTCTTGTGGCGATAGATTACTTCACCAAATGGGTTGAAGCAGCTTCTTATACTAATGTCACAAGGAATGTGGTAGTTAGATTCATAAAGAAGGAACTGATTTGTCGATACGGACTCCCCAGGAAGATCATTACTAACAATGGCACCAATCTGAACAATAAGATGATGTAGAAGATGTGCGAAGACTTCAAGATCCAGCATCATAACTCTACCCCTTATCGGCCAAAGATGAATGGAGCTGTAGAGGCTGCGAATAAGAATATTAAGAAGATTTTTCAAAAGATGACAGTGTCATACAAAGATTGGCATGAGATGTTGCCTTTCGCCCTACACGGATATAGAACCTCGGTACAAACTTCTACTGGGGCAACACCGTATTCCTTAGTTTATGGGATGGAAGCAGTACTCCCGTTTGAGGTGGAAGTTCCTTCTCAGAGGATAATAGCAGAATCAGGCCTAGAAGAGTCGGAATGGGCTCAAGCACGCTACGACCAACTCAACCTCATTGAAGGTAAGCGTTTGACAGCCATGAGCCATGGGCGTCTGTATCAACGAAGAGTAAAGAACGCATTCGATAAGAAGGTACGTCCGCGCAAGTTCAACAAGGGGGACCTCGTGCTGAAAAAGATGTCCCACGCAGTAAAGGATGGTCGAGGCAAGTGGGCCCCAAATTATGAAGGACCTTTCGTGGTGAAAAGAGCTTTTTTCTAGGGGTGCTCTGATACTCACCAACATGGATGGCGAGGAGCTGCCCTCGCCCGTGAACTCCGATGTAGTTAAACGATATTACGCTTGAAGTCTGGGGCAATCAAGAGGACCGCTGCATGTTTTTATTTCCGAGTTTTTCTCGTTCTTCTTGGTTTCCTCTAGGGATTCCCATTCACTGTATTTGTCTCGCTTCTTTGAAAAGAAAAGATGGGCGAGGTTTCAGTCCTCCCTTTGGTTTCAAACCTTGTGTTTTAGATTTGTTATAACTTGAGCCCTCTTCGCTCGGTGTATGGGGTGCCCCAAACGCTTATCTAAAATTGAATCTAACCAGCCTTCACTAAGAAAGTTATCGCATAAGGAACATACATGCACATACACATGCATATTTTGTGGTAACAGGGGCAGGGCCTTCTTAGGTCACGGTTAGAAGTCGAGACAAGTTGACTGCGGAAATCAACCAAGGTAAGATGATGGCCGGACACGATTGGCCATTGGATTTTTTGTTTCCTACTTACAGGTACATAGCGACGGATGCAAGTGGGGATAGGGTCACGACCGACCGATCGTTGCCCCATCCCGGCGCTAAACAAGCAGAGAACGTCGCTGCAAGGCAGCCCAATATCCTTTGCATTCGCAGTTTCTTTTACTATTGTTTGTTTTAAATAAGTAATCGACACCTAATGCTGATTTAAGTAGGTTCAAGTGGGCAAACACTAACCCATAAGGAAGGAGGAGACATGGTTAATGTTCCCTTAAAAAAAAAAAGTACAGGTTAGCTCGCCTGGGCGAGCTGAACTCGCCTGGGCGAGCAACCCCTGTACGAAAATATAAAGGGGTGGAGGGGGAACGTTTTCTTCACCCAAAACTCTTCCCCCTCACTTCAAAAACCCCCAAGCTCACGGGAACTACGAGAACAGCAGCCCCCAAGCTTCCATTGTTGAGTTTTTGCTTCCCTTTTCACGCTTTAATTCACTCCCCACAAGAGATGGCCCCGAGGAAACTTGCCTCAAAGAGATCCAGGAAGGATAAAGCGGCCGAAGGAACTAGTTCCGCTCCCGAGTATGATAGTCACCGCTTTAGGAGCGCGGAACACCAGCAGCGCTTCGAGGCCATCAAGGGATGGTCATTTCTCCGGGAGCGACGCGTCCAGCTCAGGGATGACGAGTATACCGATTTCCAGGAGGAGATAGTTCGCCGGCGGTGGGCATCACTGGTCACCCCCATGGCCAAGTTCGATCCAGACATAGTCCTCGAATTTTATGCCAATGCTTGGCCTACAGAGGAGGGCGTGCGAGATATGAGGTCCTAGGTGAGGGGTCAGTGGATCCCGTTTGATGCAGATGCTATTGGCCAGTTCCTGGGATATCCTTTAGTGCTGGAAGAGGATCAGGAGTGCGAGTATGGCCAGAGGCGGAACCGGTCCGATGGGTTCGATGAGGAGACCATCGCCCATTTGCTATGTATACCGGGGTAGGATTTTGCCCGGACTGCTGCCGGGAGACAGGTGCGGATCATGCGCACCAACATGACCACCCTGACTCAGATCTGGATGACTTTGCTGCTCAGCAACATCCAGCCCAGCGACCATAATTCCAACCTCCCCCTGCCGAAGTGTCAGCTGGTGTACGCCATCCTGACACGGATGAGCATTCACGTGGCTCAGTTAATCGCTGATGCCATCTATCTATTTGCAGGTATGGCGCCTACCAGGCACCCTCTGGACCCGGATAAGTCCAACAGGGCCCTGGGATTTCCCACCTTGATCATAGGACTCTGCCAGTCGTTCGGAGTCCCCGTCGCACCTAGCAAGGTGATTCGGCCGCCCATCACCCGAGCTTTTATTGAGAAGTATTGCACACAGAGACAGGCCCAGGGGGATGCTCCGCAGGCCGCAGACGCGCCGCCACCTCATCAGGCTGGTCCAGCCGAATCATTTGATACGGAGCAGTATTTGCGGCATTTGGTTCGCCAACAGGCGGCCAACCACCGGGCTCATGTACAAACTCATGATTGTCTTTACCAGATGAGCCTCAGCCTGCAGAGCCAGGGTTTTACTACTTTTCCGTGCCCTACTCCGGACCAGTTCAGGGCAGAGGTCGCATGGCCTGGAGATTGGCCTGAGGCCTGGGCAGGAGAGGCGCCAGCAGAGGCACCCGACGAGGCAGATGAGGCCCGCGAGGGCGAGGAGATGACCGATTTACTTGATTTCTTAGAGGAAGCGGGGCCACATGATTGGGAGATCCCTTGATCCATATTTCTTTTTGTTTCTATTTTTCCTGTTATATATTTTTGTTTGACTAAGGGACTAACGTTTGTTTCATGTTTTGACTTTTGTTTTGTACATACATATCGTTTGAGTTGTTACGTCGGTACTTGTTTCATTGTTGTCAATAATGTTTGTTGAAATGCCGGGACCGTGTAGAGTTTTTCATTTAGGAACGTCGTCCTAAAGAATAAAATGAACCAAAAATCCTAATAAAAAGAAAGAAGCGTTGTGAATAAAATATCTGCGTATACAAAGAAAAAGGAAAGTGTGTATAAAAGGATTTTTTTGTGTGTAAATGATGCGTGGAAAGGAATTCTTGTGTGTGTGAGCAACGAGTGTATATGAAGAAACTTTTGTATGAACCATAAGTGTGTGTTGGGAAAAATGAAAAAATCTTTGAATGTAAATAGGGTTTGAATATAGACCGTGTGACGTAAAGAGAAAGGGTTCCAATGCGTGTACATAAAAAGTTTGTCATGTATAAGAATGTAGATGTACAAAGAAAAATTTCTTCATAGAGGACCATAGGTGTATAATTTTGTGAATATATAAAAATGAAACAAAAAGGAAAAAGAAAGAAAGACCGCGAAGGTCGACATGTTATAGTTAAGAAGTATAAATCATTCGTAAAGAGCAAACGTATCTTCTGGAAACAAGGGACTGATGCTAAAAGTTTATTTTCCAAAATAAACCGAGAAAAGAATGGATGAATTCATTGAACTGATGAAAGAACATAACTTGGAAACGTTGGGTCTGTCTGTGTAAATTCCCAACCGTAGTATCACAATGCCATAAACGGGATGCTTGAGTGCCCACCTGGCTGTAGCCATGACCAATTTTGCACGTTGTTTTCAAATCATCATTGTCACGCGTGCCTTATGGAATAATATGGAAGTTCAGCCCAAAATCGACACCTTGACACCCAAATTTGTTTCGCCCCAGAAATCAAGATTGGGGTTCCCACGATAAAAGACCCCATTGAGACACAACCTTAGACCTTGTTGAACCTTGGCCTATAAAAAAGGAATCCTCATCCTTTCCCCCGAAGCAAAGGACAGCGGAATCTCCTCAAGGGAAAGCGAATAGAATGCTAAAACCCGATTTCCCAAAGAAAGGGATGGGGAAGGAGAAGTGAAAAGAAAGAAAAAGAAAAGGATGAAAATAAAGAAAAGAACAAAAGAAAGGAAAGAAGGATTCCCGATCAAAGATCGAAAGGAAGTAAAAGGGGAAAAGAGGCAATTCTCGATCAATGAAAGAAAGAGAACGGAAGATCTTCAGACCAGATAAATTTTCAGCAAGGTAAGGGACTGCCGACTAAGGAAAACCCATTTTTGGTGTTTCTTCCTTTTAGATTGCCATTCAAGGTCGTTCTTGACTGGCGATATCCCACCCCACCTGAACAAAGAGGAAAAGACCGAAACACCCAGCTTCCTCTCCAAAAAACACTACCCTCGAGAAAATCCTATTGGTCCATGATCGTACGTTTGATCTTTGATTCGATAGGAAGTTGTGTGCAAAATAGAGTCATGGTGCAGTTATGGTTTGGGAATAGGATAAAACACTTGCCTTGTGAGTTTTATACACTATGAGTGATTTATTTTCAGCTCAGCCCGATGTTTCCCCTGCATGTTCATTTAAAAGCTAAAAGTTGACGTCCTGCCCTTCATTCTCGATTACAAGGAAGATTACCCTTGGCACAAGTATATTGTTTCTCTAGGATATGGTGCTCTCGCGAATGATTTATTTTTCTTTACAAAAAGCATGTTTGCCTTTCAGGTGGAAAAACCCGGTGGACCGTTCGGTCCCACCAAACCCCCTTTTTTGGAGCCCCATGAATGTTATTGCCTAGCGCTGTTCATGTGTCCTCCACCTTCGAGTTTGGAGCTGTGTTTCATGATTGCCTAAGTGCGGACCCTCAAGGCAATCCTCCATTCTCCCCCTTTTCCGGAGCCCCATGAATGTTATTGCCTAGCGCTATTCATGTGTTCTCCACCTTCGAGTTTGGAGCTATGTTTCATGATTGCCTAAGTGCGGACCCTCAAGGCAATCCTCCATTCTCCCCCTTTTTCGGAGCCCCATGAATGTTATTGCCTAGCGCTGTTCATGTGTCGTCCACCTTCGAGTTTGGAGCTATGTTTCATGATTGCCTAAGTGCGGACCCTCATGGCAATCCTCCATTCTCCCCCTTTTTCGGAGCCCCATGAATGTTATTACCTAGCGCTGTTCATGTGTCCTCCACCTTCGAGTTTGGAGCTATGTTTCATGATTGCCTAAGTGCGGACCCTCAAGGAAATCCTCCATTCTCCACCTTTTTCGGAGCCCCATGAATGTCATTGCCTAGCGCTGTTCATGTGTCCTCCATTATCAAGCGCGGAGCCTCTGGTGACTGGGAAATATGTTCTTCTGTTGTTTTCCGGATCGGTTCCTTCGCCAAACATGTGTATATGTGTATATGTATATTATATTCGTTGTTCTTGTTGTTGTTTGTATTTTGTTTTGTGTTGTACAGCAAAAAAAGAAGGAGTAGAGACGAGAATCGTCATCACGGAAAGGGCAGGATGGACGAAATCAGTGTCTTATCTTTGCTTTCCTCTTATCTCCGATGAGAGGTAAGTAAAGAGGGGCAACTGTCATACCCTAATTTCGTCCGGGGATTATAATTTGATGATATACAACCATTGATTGGCCGTTTCGAGATGTTTGGCACCCTTTGTTGCACAATATGTGAAGTCTCGAGACGTGCCGAAAATCAAAAGGAAGCAGGCTTACGCGATCCGTGAAAATTCCGTGATGTGACAGAAATCGAAAGGAGGTATTTTTCGCAATCCGTGAGTTTTTGTAACTTCTTCGAAAGCTAAAAAAGAGTAAATACATAATCCGTAAGGACTCATAACCTTGCGGAAGGAAAATAAGTATCGTTACGAAATTCGTAAATTTTCGTAACGTTACAGAAAAAGAATTTCCAAAAAAGGTAGAGGGGGTGCATTTAGTAAAAATGGGGTACAAATAGCAATCAGGCCCACTTGGGCCTTCCAGATTCTTCCTCCAGAAGGCTGTTGCTTCTGGAGGAAGCAACCTTGCTCGCCTGGGCGAGCTGGGTGGCAAGCTCCTCCCCTATTTTGCTATAAATAGGGGGAGGAGTGAAGGGAGAAGGGGTTCAGCCTTCTTGGCAATTCTCATTCTCTCGAAATTACTGAGGAAAATTATTTCCGTGAAGAAAATCCAAGCCGAGGCGCTTCCGTAACGTTTCCGTAATGTTTCCGTGAGTAATTGCGCGAAGATTCTCGACCGTTCTTCAACATTCATCGTTCGTTCTTCGTTTTCTTCAGTCTTCAACGGGTAAGTACCTCAAACCGAGCTTTTCAATTCATTCTATGTACCCGTGGTGGTCCACATTTTGTTTCATGTATTTTTATTCTCGTTTTCATTCGCTTTTTATACCCCCTTTTGACGTGCTTAAGTCATTTCTCGCCTAATCTAAAAATGAATTCCGACCGTTCGGTCGTGCCGTAACCACGTTGGAAATCAAAAAAGAGGTGAAATAATAATATAATATTCAAAAAATACCTTCTTAGTAAAATAAAGCGAAAAATCAATCGGACGTTTTCTCTTTGGGATTTCTCATTCTTAATTGAATCGACTAATAACTAAAGTGAAACTAAGGCTAAAATCAACTCGCCTAGTCAAGCTCGTCCTCAAAAATAGGGTTTTGAAAGTTTATCATTTCAGTTTCTTACCAAGTAAAATGGATCATTTTTTAAGGTCCAACGCCTTAAAATGATCACCTTTCAAGTAAAAAGAATCACTTGATTCACGCATAAGAAAGAACTACGTAGGTCTGATTTCCTCTTTGATGGGGGGTACGTAGGAGCAAGAGCCCCGCTTTTGTCGACCTCAAAAATTAAAAAGAAATAAAAGTTAAGGTAACACAATTTCCACAATTCTAAAAAATAGGCTGTTGTCCTTTGAGACAAACGTGAGAGGTGTTAATACCTTCCTCAAGCGTAAATACAACTCCCGAACTTAGAATTTTCATTTTGACCGGTTTTCTTCGGTTTTTCCGACGTTTTCCACAAATAAACATTGGTGGCGACTCCGCGCATCTTTCCTCCTTTGGAAAGCGCACCCGTGAGCCTCGCCTTTGCTCGCCCGCAAAAGGGCACGTTGCGACAGCGAGCAAATTCAAAAGAATATAACTTTTTACTCGGATGCCCGATTAAGCCCTGTAGTATATTGAGACGATCGAAATTAAAAACGAAAGTGCCCTACGAATTCAAACAGAAATAACTTTTTACTCGGATGTCCGATTGAGTCCCCTAATATATCGAGACGCTCGAAATTAAAAATGGAAGACCCTAGCAAATTTAAACGTCAATAACGTTTTACTTGGATGTCCGATTGAGTCCCGTAATATATTGAGACGCTCCAAATTAAAAATTGAACACTCGAGAAAATTCAAACCTCAATAACGTTTTACTCGTATGTCCGATTCAGTACCGTAATATATCGAGACGCTCAAAATTAAAAATAGAAGACCCGAGAAAATTCAAAGGACAATAAGTTTTTACTCGAATGTCTCATTGTGTCCCAAAATATATTGATCCACTCGAAATTAAAAATGGAAGACCCTAGTAAATTCTAACGGCAATAAATTTTTACTTTGATGTCCTATTGGGTTCCATCATATATTGACACGCTCGAAATTAAAAATGGAAGACCCTAGTAAATTCAAACGGCAATAACTTTTTACTCGGATGTCGAATTGAGTACCGTAACATATCGAGACGCTCAAAATTAAAAACTAAAGCTCCTAGCAAATTCAAATGGCAATAACTTTTTACTTGGGTGTCCGACTGAGTCCCATTTTATATCGACACACTCGAGATTTAAAAACAGAAGATCCGAGGAAATTCAAACGGCAATAATTTTTACTCGAATGTCCGATTGAGTTTTCTGATATATCTAGACGCTCAAAATTAAAAACAAAAGACACAAGCAAATTCAAACGGCAATAACTTAGTACTCGGATGTCCGATTAAGTCCTGTTATATATCGAGAGACTCGAAATTAGAAACGAAAGCTCCCAACAAATTCAAACAACAATAACCTTTTACTCGAATGTCTGATTGAGTCCCTTTATTTACCGAGATGCTCAAAATTAAAAATGGAAGACCCGTGCAACTACAAATGGCAATAACTTTTTACTCGGATTTCCGATTGAGCCCCGTAGTATATCGAGACAATTAAAATTAAAAATGGAAGCTCCCTCCAAATCCAAACAGCAATAACTTTTTACTCAAATGTCCGATTGAAACCCCTAATATATCAAGATGCTCGAAATTAAAAACGGAAGACCCGAGCAAATTCGAACGTCAATAATGTTTTACTCGGATGTCCGGTTGAGCCCCGTAGTATATCGAGACGATCAAAATTAATAATGAAAGCGCTCTGCAAATTCAAACAGAAATAACTTTTTACTCGGATGTCCGATTGCGTCCCCTAATGTATCGAGACGCTTGAAATTAAAAACGAAAGACCCTAGCAAATTCAAACGTCAATAACGTTTTACTCGGATGTCTGATTGAGTCCCGTAATATATCGAGACGCTCCAAATTAAAAATTGAACACCCGAGAAAATTCAAACATCAATAACTTTTTACTCGGATGTCTGATTGAGTACCATAATATATCGAGACACTCGAAAGTAAAAACGGAAGACCCGAGAAAATTCAAAGGACAATAAGTTTTTACTTGGATGTCCAATTGTGTCCCGTAATATATTGAGCCGCTCGAAATTAAAAATGGAAGACCCTAGTAAATTCAAACGGCAATAAATTTTTACTTCGATGTCCGATTGGGTCCCGTAATATATTGAGACGCTCGAAATTAATAATGGAAGACTCTAGTAAATTCAAACGGCAATAACTTTTTACACGGATGTCTAATTGAGTACCGTAATATATCGAGACGCTTGAAATTAAAAACTAAAGCTCCCAAAAAATTCAAATGGCAATAACTTTTTACTTGGATGTCCGATTAAGTCCTGTTTTGTTGGATCAAGTGGCCTCAGAATAATTAAGAAGGGGGGTTGAATTAATTATTCCTAAACCTTTAATAATTAAAAATTTACTCTTCTAAGGCTTTTACTATGTTGTTAAGTAAATGAAGGATAGAAAAGAAACTTAACCAAAAGTAAAAGCGGGAATTAAAGTGCACAAC
Source organism: Glycine max (assembly GCF_000004515.6). Taxonomy (NCBI): domain Eukaryota; kingdom Viridiplantae; phylum Streptophyta; class Magnoliopsida; order Fabales; family Fabaceae; genus Glycine; species Glycine max. Next base: position 33,974,835 of record NC_016091.4, read on the forward strand.
AGAAATTAAAAGAGTAGGGAAGAAGGAGACAAACACACAAGAGTTTTTATACTGGTTCGGCAACAACCCGTGCCTACATTCAGTCCCCAAGCGACCTGCGGTCCTTGAGATTTCTTTTCAACCTTGTAAAATTCCTTTTACAAGCAAAGATCCATAAGGGATGTACCCTCCCTTGTTCTCTTTGAACAACCTAGTGGATGTACCCTCCACTAGAACTGATCCACAAGAGATGTACCCTCTCTTGTTCTGAGTCAATAACCCAAGTAGATGTACCCTTTACTTGTACCACAAAGGATACCCTCTGATCGAGGCCATACTCGAATCAAATAAACATGAAAATGCAGTAACTAGGAAGTGGTCCTAGGTCGTTTCCCAACGAGCAGTGACAAACCAAATGCTCATAATATACTTGCAGTAACAGTAACATTGGGGGGGGGGGTTTGTTTGTTTTGTGATTAAAGAGCAGAACAAGTAAACTGGAATACGAAACTACTAATGTTAAAAACGGGTTGTTTCCTCTGAGTCAGAAGCCATTCTCTTATCCTGGGTTATGGAGAATTCATCCCTAACAGTCAACCACTTAATCCAACCCTATTTCAATTTACTAAGCGAAAATCAACTTAGGGTTTTCAATATGTGATTAGGCACCACATACACCAGTTAGCCCTTCGTCCATTAAGCATGAACACAAGTTAGGCTCAGAGGCAATTAATCGAACATGAAGCGTGCGCTGATTAATATTCACGAATTTGGGATAACTGGTGAACGGAAAACTGCCAGGAAACCACATTACAAGCGAAACCTCAAAGAGAGTTGGGCTTTGTCCTCAAAAGGAAACAACACCAGAAAATCTAGCCTTCCATGGATTCAAACAGAAAATGCAAATGAAACATGAAGCAGAAACGTAAATGAGCAGAAACGTAAATGAACAGAAACGTAAATGAAAGTAGAAGAAGAAGCAAGAACGAAATTGTAATTAGAAGCAGAAAACGTAAAATTGCATTACATGAACAGTAGCATCAAAGCAGAAAATGTAAAACCCTAAAACAAAAGCTCTAAATAATGAATAGCATAACAGAATGCCTTGCACGAATCCCAAGGCTGCTATTTAAAAAGAGTCACTCAAAGTCACTGGGCCCTATTACAATACTCTGGCCCAAAATGAAATAAACACTGAACAACATAAAATAAAATTGCGAAATTTCCTAATTAGAAATTAACTAAGGTAAGCGCTGCTTTATTTGCCCTCTTCAAGTCCACAACCAAAATCCGGATTAAGCCCAATATTTCATTAATTCCTGAAATTAGATTAAAAACATCAAATTAGCTAAATGGGCCCAAATAATAAAACTTCCTAATTAATTGAAAATTAAGACCAATCAGTAATTAAAATGGTGCAAAAAAGGTTTAGAAAATAGAAGAAAATGATGGCAAATCACCCTCCAATGTGTTAAGGCAAAGTTCTTAGGCAGTTAAACCTTTGAAACGTTGTGAATGGGGATACAAAAGAATTCTCAGGCGGTTAGTCCTTTGAAATCTTTTATATATGGGAAAGGGAAGAATCAAAAGAACTCTCAAACTGTGTCATTTTGAATTCTTTGACAAGGGAGAAGGGAGACACAAAACAATTCAAGCGGTTAGTCCTTCATTCATTTGGAAAAGGGAGAAGAGAGACACAAAAAGAATTCAGGCGATTAGTCCTTGGCGAATTCTTTTTGGCAAAGGGAGAATGGAATGAAAAAGATGAATAGCACAAGTTTTGTTTTCAAGGTTTGAAAAACCAGAAAACTTTAGAAAGCTTTTGGCAAAGGAAGAAGAAGAAGGAGTTCAAAGAGATTCAGAAATCAATTGGCAAAAGTTTGTTGTCTAAAGAATGAATTGAAAAGATACTTGAAAGGCAAATCAAAGTCTTGCTTTTATAGACTCTTCATGTCTGGTCAAGAGAACCATTAGAAGAGTTATAACCTTTAAAAACTTAAAAACTATTTGGAAAAGTTATAACTTTTAGAAAAACTTGAAAACTATTGGAAGAGTTACATCTTTTGATTTTGTTCAGAAAGTATCACTGGTAGCAAATCAGTGTAATCGATTACACAAAGCTTTTTTGTGAAAGGATGTGACTCTTCACAATTAAATTTGAATTTCAACGTTCAAACACACTGGTAATCGATTACCAGATCATTGTAATTGATTACAACATTTTGAAATCAATTGGAACGTTGTATATTCAGTTGAAAGCTTTTTGAAAAACATTTTGCTACTAGTAATCGATTACAATAATCTGGTAATTGATTACCAGAGAGTAAAAACTCTTTGGTAAAAGGTTTTTTGAGAAAAATTCATGTGCTACTCAGTTTTTGAAAAAACTTTTTAATACTTATCTTGATTGAGTCTTCTCTTGATTCTTGAATCTTGATCTTGATTCTTGGAACTTGAATCTTGAAACTAGATTCTAGATTCTTGAAATCAAATTTCCTCTTGAACCTTGAAGTGTTCTTGATTCAATCTTGAACTCATTCTTTGATTCTTGAGATCATCATCTTTGTTATCATGAAGTGTTCTTGACTTTTGAGCTTTTTGTCATCATCTTTGTTATCATCAAAACTCTTTGAATCAATCTTGATTCATCGTGAAGCTTGCTTCTACAATCTCCCCCTTTTTGATGATGACAACTTCTGAAATCAAGAAACACACACACATTTTTTCCTAGTCGATCACTCACATAAATTTCCATTCTCCCCCTTTGTTTTTGAATTTATGATTCACTTAAAATTAAGTTTATTACTCATGTGAGTTCTTGATTTAATCCCTATTTCTCTCCCCCTTTGGCATCAACAAAAAGCCAAAGTGCGTAACAAGTATGAAACATACAAATACAACTAATCATTCACACAACAATCATGGAGAAATATAAACTAATCATGAAGCAAGAAACATGACTAGATCAAATATATAGAAAAATCACATAGTCATATAACATAATTCATAATTGTTCAAACACACCATGCAAATAAAGAGTTACTAAATTGTTCAAATGTCATAATAATATAGCCAAATACACGGCTGGAAATCAAAGTACTAATAATATTAAAATAAGAGAAAAACTAAAATGATGGTGGTGGCGGTGGTGGTAGATCAAAGCTTGAACGAATATAAGAGACATCTTCTTCGACCTTGGTGATTCTTGACTCCATCTCATTGAAGCGCATGTCCACTTGTAACTCCAAAGTATCAAACCTTTCACCAGCAAAGGTTTAAAGACCATCGAACCTGTCCAAAATCTTTGAAAGAAGAGATGAATCTTCTCCATCATGTCCTTCTTCACCAACATGCTCTTTTTGATAACCAAAGGATGCAATGACTGAAGTGCTTATTAGAAAGGATCTCTTGATTGGAACATAGGGTTCAAAATCAAGAGGGATGTTAAAGTGTTGAAGGAAGAGGGTGACTAGGTGTGGATATGGCAATGGAGCATTCAATCGCAATGCCTTATGCATGAGATATCTAACAAGATGTGCCCAATCAATTAGTAGGCCTTTATGAAAAGCCCACATAACAATAAGATCTTCTTCAGAAACTTGTGCAAGGTTTGAAGATCTTGGAAGCAAGATGCGAACAATTAGATAATGAAGGATGCGGCTTTCAAAAGCCAATGAACCGGCAAGAAGCCTTCCGGTCATATCCGCTTGGTTGGTGCAAACCAACCGGCGGGCATCATGCACAGAAAAATCAAACTTCCAATCATCAATCAGTGTACCTTCAAATGGTACACCTTCACTTGGCAATTGAGTTAAATCATAGAATAGGGATTGGTCAATGACCATCTTAATCCCATAAACTTCAGAAATTAAAGTGCCTTCTTTGATTTCTAGGTTTGAATAGAAGGCTTTGACTAAATCAGAATAAACAGGCAATTTTATAGGCATGAAAGGAATAAGATTGGAGTTTTCAAATGCTTGAATGCATTCAAAACTCTCATCTGAAAAGAAATCCATATCAATGAATTTTGGATCGATAATGGAATGAGATGAAAAGAGATTTGTGTACCGTATCCGCTATTCCTCAGATGAAAACAATGATCCAGAGGGAATAGAGGAAGAAATCAGCATTTCTTGTGACTCGGAATGTCGTTGACTCCGACTCGAAGTGCCCTTTCGCTTCTTTGATGGTTCCACCATTTGAAGAGATTATTCGAAATTTTAATCGGTTCAAATGAAAGAGAATGAAAAAAGATTAAGTTTGGACTTTGTAGGGAGTGATTTGGACAAGAAATGAGTGAGATATGGCTGAAGAAAGATTTGGGGACGAGGGTTTTCAAAAGAGAGGAGAATTGCAGATTTTAGAATTTGAAATTTGAATATATAGGTGCAGGGACACGTGGTAATCGATTACACTAATATGGTAATCGATTACCAGAGAGCAACATAGCCAGAAATAACTACCTGTAATCGATTACACTAATATGGTAATCGATTACCAAAAGTTATTTTAGCCAGAAAATAAAAGCTGATTGACTTTTTTTTTTAGGAGAAGAAATTTGAAATGAGTACCAAAATACTTTATAATAAAAAATATTAAAAAAATACTCTACGAATGAATCTTAATCAAGTAATTCACATATTATATCATGTAAAACATTAAAACATGTAGATATTCAATTTTATCAAAGCAATCAAACACAAGTATTGAAGAATAATGATCATAGATATTATTAAAATATTTGAATGAAGATTTTATGCAAAGAAGATAAACTCAATCAAGAACACATATTCATAATTTCAAACAATCAAAACAACCAAATAATGAAAAATTGTTAGTCATCATAATCAAATAAATTGAAGGAAAATTTCAACTAAAAATATTTTAACAAGAGAATGGTTTTGATATTACCTTTTTCATGATTAAGATGTCTAGATCTTCAAAGATGAAAGTCATACTTTTGCTCTTTGTCTAACTTTCTTGAGATATGTTTTCATCATTCTCATAATCCTTTGATAGAAGATTGGTCTCCTTTTCTGAACCATCGGATGAATCATTGTTGTCCCATGCAATGTAGGCCTTCTTGGTTCTTCTTTCATCATACCTTTTCTTATCACTTTTCTCAGGCCATTCTTCATTTGAAGGACAATTAGCTTTGACGTGACCAAGTTGGTTGCATTTGTAACATCTAAGGACTTGAGAGTCTTCTTGTGATCTTCTTCCATTGTTAAAGTTCTGACGCCTCTCTATTCTTCTTCTCTTGACAAATTTCTGGAACTTCTTCACAAAGAGTGAGAAGTCTTCTTCATCATCTAAATCTTCTTCTTCATTTCCTTCTTGTATTGATGATGAGGCTTTAAGTGCTATACTTCTCTTCTTTTTGTCAGTTTCTTCATTTTGATTAAGACGTTGGAGTTCCATCTCATGTTCCTGCAATTTTCCAAATAAAGTAGCAAGAGACATGGAAGAGAGGTCTTTACTTTCTGAAATAGCAGTTACCTTGGGCTGCCATTCCCTACTGAAACATCTTAAAACTTTGTTAATTAAATCTTCATTAGGAAAATTTTTCCTAAAGAGGCAAGGTCGTTTACTATATGTGTAAATCTTTTCTGCATGCTATGGATGTTTTCATTAGGGTTCATCCTAAATAATTCATATTCATGGGTAAGGGTATTGACTCTAGATCTTTTTACATCAGTGGTTCCTTCATGTGTTAGCTGGAGAGCGTCCCACATCTCCTTGGCATTTGTACAATTTGACACTCTAAAATACTCATCAATCCCTAGGGCTGGAGTAATAATATTTTTGGATTTAAGATACTCGTACGCTCAAAATTAAAAACGGAAGACCCGTGCAACTACAAACGGCAATAACTTTTTACTCAGCAATAAGTTTGTACTCGCGAGTCCAATTAAGTCCAGTAATATATTGAGACGCTCGAAATTATAAGCGGAAGCTCCAAGCAAATTCAAATGGCAATAACTTTTAACTCGAGTGTTCGATCGAGTCTCGTAATATATCGAGACCCTCGAAAATAAAAACGAAAGCTCCCAGCAAATTCAAACAACAATAACTTTTTACTCGGATGTCTGATTGAGTCCCTTTATTTACCGAGATGCTCAAAATTAAAAACGGAAAACCCGTGCAACTACAAACGATAATAACTTTTTACTCGGATGTCCGATTGAGTCCCGTAGTATATTGAGACAATCGAAATTAAAAACGACAGCTCCCTGCAAATTCAAATAGCAATAAATTTTTACTCGAATGTCCAATTGAGTCCCCTAATATATCGAAACGCTAGAAATTAAAAACGGAAGACTCAAGGAAATTCAAATGGCATTAACTTTTTACTCAGATGTCCGATTGAGTCTCGTAATATATTGAGATGCTCAAAATTAAAAATGGAAATGCCAAGTAAATTCCAACGGCAATAACTTTTTACTCCGATGTCTGATTGAGTCCCACATTGTATCGAGACGCTCGAAATTAACAATGGAAGCTCCCAGCAAATTCTAACGGCAATAAATTTTTATTTGGATGTCCGATGGACTACCGTAATATATCAAGAAGCTAGAAATTAAAAATGGAAGCTACCAGCAAATTCATGCAGCAACAACTTTTTACTCAAGTGTATAATTGAGTCCCTTTATGAATAGAGAAGCTCGAAATTGAAAATGGAAGCTCCGATAATTCTCAAAGGCAATAAATTTTAATTCGGATATCTGATTGGGTCCCATAATTTTTCGAGACATTCGAAATTAAAAAAGGAAGCTCCCAACAAATTCAAATAGCAATAACTTTTTACTCGGACGTCCGATTGAGTCCCATAATATATCGACATGCTCAAAATTAAAAACAGAAGATCCGAGGAAATTCAAACGGAAATAAATTGTTACTCGGATGTCCGATTGAGTCCCGTAATATATAGGGATGCTAAAAACTAAAAATGAATGATCCGAGGAAATTCAAACGACAATAAGTTTTTACTCGGATGTCTAATTGAGTCCCTTTATATCTCGAGAGAATCGAAATTGAAAATGGAAGACCTCAACAAATCCGAAGGACAATAACTATAAACTCATATGTCTGATATAGTCCCGTAATATATCGAGACGCTCGAAATTAAAAAATGGAAGCTCCCAGCAAATTCTAACGACAATAATTTTTTACTCGGATGTCCGATTGAGTCTTATTATATAGCGAGACACTCGAACTTAAAAACAGAAGCTCCCAAAAAATTGAAACGGCAATAGCTTTTTACTCGGATGTCCGATTGAGTTCCATAATATATCGTGATGTTTGAAATTTAAAACAAAAGACCCGAGCAAATTCGAACGGCAATAACTTTTTACTCGGATGTTCGGTTGAGTCCCGTAATATATCGAGACACTCGAAATTAAAAACTAATGTTCTGAGGAAATTCAAACGGTGATAAGTTTTTACTCGGATGTTCGAATGAGTCACGTAATATATCGAGACTCTCAAAATTAAAAGCGAAACTTCGGAGCAAATTCAAAGGACAGTAACTTTTAACTTGAATGTCCGATTGAGTCCCGTAATATTTTGAGACGCTTGAAATTAAAAACGAAAGCTTCCAGCAAATTCTAACGACAATAACTTTTAACTCGGATGTCTAATTGAGTCCTGTAATATATCGAGACGCTCGAAATGAAAAACGAAAGCGCCCAACAAATTCTAACAGCAATAACTTTTTTCTCGGATGTCTGATTAAGTCCCGTAATATATCGAGATGCTCGAAATTAAAAAAGAAGACCCAAGCAAATTCAAATGGCAATAACTTTTTACTAGGGTGTCTGACCGAGTCCCGTAATATATCGAGACCCTCAAAATTAAAAATGGAAGCTACGAGCAACTTCGAAAGGCAATAACTTTTTACTTGGATGTCTGATTTAGTCCTGTAATATATCGAGACGCTCAAAATTAAAAATGGAAGACCTTTGATAATTAAAATGGCGATAATGTTTGACTCGGGTGTCCGATTTAGTCCGATAATATATCGAGACGCTCGAAATTAAAACAGATGTTCCAAGCAAATTAAAACGACAATAAATTTTTACTTGGATGTTAGATTCAGTTACGTAATATATCGAGACGCTCGATATTGAAAACAGAAGACCCAAGAAAATTCAAATGGCAATAGCTTTTTAATCAGGTGTCCGATTGAGTCCCATAATATATAGAGACGCTCGAAATTAAAAATGGAAGACTCGAGCAAATTCAAATGTCAATAACATTTTACTCGGATGTCCCATTGAGTCCCGTAATATATCGAGACGCTCAAAATTAAAAACGGAAGAACTGAGCAATTTCAATCGGCAATAAGTTTCTACTCGCGAGTCCGATTAAGTCCAGTAATATATTGAGACGCTCGAAATTATAAACGGAAGTTCCGAGCAAATTCAAATGGCAATAAATTTTTACTCGGGTGTTCGATCGAGTCCTCTAATATATCTAGACCCTCGAAATTAAAAATGAAAGCTCCAAGCAAATTCTAATGGCAATAACTTTTTACTAGGATGTCCGATAGAGTTCCGTAATATTTCGAGATGCTCGAAATTAAAAATGGAAGATCCGAGGAAATGCAAACGAAAATAAGTTTTTCTCGGATGTCCGATTGAGTCCCGTAATATATAGAGATGCCCGATATTAAAAAAGAAGACCCAAGCAAATTCAAACGGCAATAACTTTTTTCTCGGATGTCCGGTTGAGTCCTGTAATATAAGGAGACGCTCAAAACTAAAAATGAAAGACCCGAGATAATTCGAACGACAATAAGTTTTTACTCAGATGTCTAATTGAGTCTCGTAATATATTGAGACGCTTAAAATAAAAAGCGGATGACTAAAGGAAATTCCAGCGACAATAACATTTTACTCGGATGTCCGATTGAGTCCCATAATATATCGAGACGCTCGAAATTAAAATGGTAAGACCTTAGAAAATTCAAGCGACATTAAGGTTTTACTCGGATATCCAATTGAGTCTTGTAATATATCGAGACGCTCGAATTTAAAAATGGAAGATCCGAGGAAATCAAACAGCAATAATTTTTACTCGGATGTCTGATAGAGTCCCGTAATATATCGTGACGCTCGAAATTAAAAACGAATGATTCGGAGAAATTCAAACGACAATAAGTTTTTACTAGGATGTCCGATTGAGTCCTGTAATGTATCGCAACGCTCGAAGTTAAAAACAGAAGACCGAGCAAATTCATATGGCAATAAATTTTTACTTGGATGTCCGATTGAGTCCCGAAATATATTGAGACACTCCAAATTAAAAACGGAAGACCCAACCAAATTCAAATGGCTATAACTTTTTATTTGGGTGTCTGATTAAGTCACGTGATATACCGAGACACTCGAAATTAAAAATGGAAGCTCTGAGCAAATTCAAACGGAAATAACTTTTTAGTCGAATATCCGATTGGCTCCTATAATATATCAAGACACTCAAAATTAAAAATGGAAGGACCGAGCAAATTCAAACGACAATAACTTTTTACTCGGATGTCCAATCGAGTCTTGTGATATATCTAAACGCTCAAAATTAAAAGCGAAAGACAAGAGCAAACTCAAACGAATATAACTTTTTACTCAGATGTCCAATTGAGTCCCGTTATATATCGAGACACTCGAAACTAAAAATGGAAGCTCCCAGGAAATTCAAACAACAATAACTTTTTACTCGGTTGTCCGATTGAGTCACTTTATTTACCGAGAAACTCAAAATTAAAAAGGGAAGACCCATGCAACTACAAATGGCAATAACTTTTTACACGGATGTCTGATTGAGTCCCGTAGTACATCGAGACGATCAAAATTAAAAACGGAAGCTCCCTGCAAATTCAAACAACAATAAATTTTTACTCGGATGTCCGATTGAGTCCCCTAACATATCGAGACGCTCAAAATTGAAAACGAAAGACCTGAGCAGATTCGAACGTCAATAACCTTTTACTCGGATGTCCGATGGAGTCCTGTAATATATCGAGATGCTCGAAATTAAAAATGGAACACACGAGAAAATTCAAATGTTAATAACTTTTTACTCAGATGTCCGATTGAGTCCCGTAATATATCGAGACACTCAAAATTAAAAACGAAAGTCCCGGGGAAATTCAAACGGCAATAACTTTTTACTCGGATGTCCAATTGAGTCTTGTGAAATATCTAGACGCTCAAAATTAAAAACAGAGGACGCAAGCAAATTCAAACGGCAATAACTTTTTACTCGGATGTCCGATTGAGTTCCATAATATATAAAAACAGTCGAAATTGAAAATGGAAGAACCGAGGAAATGAAAACAAAAATAAGTTTTTTCTTGGATGTCCGATTAAGTCCCGTAATATATCGAGATGCTCGATGTTCAAAAAAGAAGACCCGAGCAAATCCAAATGGCAATAACTTTTTATTCGGGTGTCTGACTGAGTCCCGCAATATATCGAGACCCTCAAAATTAAAAATGGAAGCTCCGAGCAAATTCGAAGGGCAATAACTTTTCACTCGGATGTCTGATTGAGTCCCGTAATATATCGAGGCGCTCAAAATTAAAAACGGAAGACCCTTGATAATTCAAATGGCAAGAACTTTTTTCTCGGATGTCCCATACAGTCCCATAATATATTGAGACGCTCCATATTAAAAATAGAAGACCAGAACAAATTCAAATGGCAATAACTTTTTACTTGGATGTTCGATTTAGTCCGATAATATATCGAGACGCTCGAAATTAAAAATATAAGTTCCCAGCAAATTCAAACGACAATAAATTTTTACTCAAATGTCAGATTCAGTTACGTAATATATTGAGATGCTCGATATTAAAAACAAAAGACCGAAGAAAATTCAAATGCCAAAAGCTTATGTAATATATCGAGCATCTTGATATATTACTGGACTCAATCGGACATCGAAGGAAAAACTTATCTTCGTTTTCATTTCATCGGATCGTCCATTTTTAATTTTGAGCGTCTCGATATATTACGGGACTCAATCGGGCATCGGAGTAAAAATTTATTGCCATTTGAATTTCCTCGGATCTTCCGTTTTTAATTCTCAAGTGTGTCGATATAAAACGAGACTCACTCAGACATCCAAGTAAAATGTTATTGCCATTTGAATTTGTTGGGAGCTTCTGTTTTTAATTTCGAGCATCTCGATATATTATAGTACTGAATATCCAAGAAAAAAGTTATTGTCGTTTGAATTTACTAGGGTCTTCCATTTTTAATTTCGAGCATCTCAATATATTGAAGGACTCAATCCGGCACCTGAGTAAAAAGTTATTGTCCTTTGAATCTGCTCGGGTCTTCCATTTTTAATTTCAAGCGTTTCGATATATTATGGGACTCAATCGAACATCCGAGTAAAAGGTTATTGCCGTTAGAATTTGCTGGGAGCTTCCATTTTTAATTTCGATCATCTCGATATATGACGGGACTCAATCAGACATCCGAGTAAAAAGTTATTGTTTTTTGAATTTGCTAGGAGCTTCCGTTTTTAATTTCGAGCGTCTCCATATATTATGGGACTTAATCGGACATACGAGTAAAATGTTATTGTCGTTTCAATTTGCTTGGGTCTTCCGTATTCAATTTTGATTCTCTTGATATATAAAGGGATTCAATTGGACATCCGAGTAAATACTTATTGTTGTTTGAATTTGATCGGAGCTTTCGATTACAAATTTCGAGCCTCTCGATATATAAAGGTACTCAATCGCAAATCCAAGTATAAAAAGTTATTGTCGTTTGAATTTGCAGGGAGCTTCCATTTTTAATTTTGCGCATCTCAATATATGATAGGACTCAATCAGACATCAGTGTAAAAAGTCATTGTCGTTTGAATTTGATCGGGTCTACCATTTTTAATTTCGAGCGTCTCGATATATGACGAGACTCAATCCAAAATCCGAGAAAATAGTTATTGCTGTTTGAATTTGCTGCAAGCTTCTAAATTTAATTTCGAGTGTCTCGATATATTACGGGACTCAATCAGACATCCGAGTAAAAAGTTATTCTCGTTCAAATTTGCTCAGGTCTTCTATTTTTAATTTCAAGCGTCTCGATATATTATGGGACTCAATCAGACATCTGAGTAAAAAGTTATTGTCGTTCGAATTATCTTGGGTCTTCCATTTTAATTTTTAGCGTCTCAATATATTATGGGACTCCATTGGACATCCGAGTAAAAAGTTATTGTTGTTTGAATATGCTTGAATCTGCTTTTTTAATTTCGAGCATCTCAATATATTACGGGACTCAATTGGAAATCCGAGAAAAAACTTATTTAAGTTTGCATTTCCTCGGATCTTCCATTTTTTAGTTCAAGCATCTCGATATTTTACGGGACTCAATCGGACATCTGAGTAAAAAGTTTTTGTCGTTAGAATTTGCTCGAAGCTTCTGTTTTCAATTTTGAGGGTCTCGATTCATAAAGGGACATGATCGGACACCCGAGTAAAATGTTATTGCCATTTGAATTTTCTTGGAAATTCCATTTTTAATTTTGAGCGTCTCGATAAATTATGGGACTCAACCGGACATCCGAGTATAAAGTTGTTGCCGTTTGAATTGCTGGGATGTTCCATTTTTAATTTTGAGCGTCTCGATATATGGCAGGACTCAATCGGACATTCGAGTAAAAAGTTAATGCCATTAGAATTTGCTGGGAGCTTCCATCTTTAATTTCGAGCGTCTCGATATATTATGGGACTCAATCGAACATCCGAGTAAAAACTTATTACCGTTTGAATTTCCTCGGAACATTCTTTTTTAATTTCGAGCGCCACTATATATTACGGGCCTCAATCAGACATCAGACATCCGAATAAAAAGTTATTGCCATTTGAATTTCCTCGGATCTTCTATTTTTAATTTTGAGCGTCTCGATGTATTACGGGATTCAATCGGACATTCAAGTAAAAATTTATTGTCGTATGAAAATTATCGGAGCTTCCATTTTCAATTTCGAGCTTCTCGATTCATTAAGGGACTCAATTATACACTTGAGTAAAAAGTTATTGTCATTTGAATTTGCTAGGGTCTTCCTTTTTTAATTTCGAGCATCTCGATTTATTACGGGACTCAGTCGGACATCCGACTAAAAAGTTGTTGCTACTTGAATTTGCTGGTAGCTTCCGTTTATAATTTCTAGCGTCTCGATATATGATGGGAGTCAATCAGACATCCGAGTAAAAAGTTATTAGAATTTGCTGGGAGCTTCCATTTTTTATTTCAAGCGTCTCGATATATTACGGGACTCAATCGGGCATCGGAGTAAAAAGTTATTGCCTTTTTGAATTTCCTCGGATCTTCCATTTTTAATTTCGAGAGTCTCGATATATCAACGATACAATGCTCCTTTGCACCTGAGCCAGGGCGCTGCCTGCCGTTTTCGCCGGAGACTTCCATTTC